>NC_056449.1:32271204-32510252 GCF_018296145.1 Oncorhynchus tshawytscha
TGGTTGGATTCTAGAAGCAGAATGTTAGTACAAACCATAATGGTTAGATTCTAGAAACAGAACGTTAGTACAAAACATAATGGTAGGATTCTAGGAGCAGAACGTTAGTACAAAACATAATGGTTGGATTCTAGAAGCAGAACGTTAGTACAAAGCAAAATGGTTGGATTCTAGGAGCAGAACGTTAGTACAAAGCATAATGGTTGGATTCTAGAAGCAGAACATTAGTACAAAGCATAATGGTTGGATTCTAGGAGCAGAACGTTAGTACAAAGCATAATGGTTGGATTCTAGAAGCAGAACGTTAGTACAAAGCATAATGGTTGGATTCTAGAAGCAGAATGTTAGTACAAACCCTCTTTTCCTCTCCCCCTGGATCAAAGGGGCAGACAGGCCTCCATCCTCACCCACAGGCAACGATGTAAAACACATTCTTTTCTGATGAAGCCTTTGCTTGTTACACTCCTTGAGATCTATTTATACTGCCTTGGTCTACTCCAAAAAGCACTCTGTATGTCGGCCAGGCCCTTTAAATAGCACGTGTGTTTAGGTTGGGAACCAAGTAAGTCTGCAAATATGTCTGTATGTTTTCAACCGTCAGGGTTTTTATTTCTTCTTAAGTTAACTTATTGACATGGGAAACTGTGTGAATGTCCCTGTATGTGTACAGAATATGCATTTTGTCAAGAATCAGAGAAGTTGTTAATAGTAGCAGTGCAGTTTCTTTCAGCAGGAAACCCCCACCCAGACCGTTCAGAGACCACTGGATTGATAAATGTACATGACGGTTTCATTGACCTGCTTTACAAGCTAGATACTTTTACCCTGAGTGTGTGTGCATTCGTGTGTGTGTGTGTGTGTGTGTGTGTCTAGCATGGGCTCAGAATGTACTACACTAAATAAACAAGTCTGAGTCTACAGGTCCCAATTACACTATAATAAAAGTGCACATAAAGACACAACACACACACCTCATGTCCACAGAATTCACATTTCACGGGCACGTGCACGCCCTGAGTCCTCTGAAAGTCCACGTGCATGCTCATTAACGACTGATTGCGTGTGCTTGTCCCTGAACAGATATGGGCATGTGAGTACAAGTCTCTGTGCTGCTTTCTAAGAAATTACATCATGCCAAATGAAGCTCATGTATAGGATTAAAGAAGCCTGGCAAACCCAGTGATTTAGCTAGTAATCTACCTTCCACAGTTAATCCACCATAATACGCCTTGGGTTTATCAGGCCTAGAACAAGCATATACAGTACATCTTGATTCCTTTCGAAATATTTGAATCTATGAATCGCTACAAATGACATGAGAATTGATTTCAGTGACCGCACAAATTAGCAATGTATGTGACTGTTGATGTAAAGTCATATGTACATTGAGTGGCATGTACGTATCATGTAAACTGGCCTTTACATTATGTCCTTTACATGGATAGTATGTGTAGTGTAAACTGGCCTCTGCATTGTATAGGCCTATAATAAGTGGCGTCAGCGATGATGTGTACAGTAGAGCATTAGTGGTGGTGGTGTGTGTGTGTGTGTGTGTGTGTGTGCGCGTGCGTGCGTGTGCGTGTGTGTGTGTGCGTGTGTGTGTGCGAGTGTGTCTGTGTGTGTGCGTGTGTGTGTGTGTGTGTGCGTGTGTGTGTGTGTGTGTGTGTGTGTGTGTGTGTGTGTGTTTGTGTGTGCTTGTTTGTGGAACACTAAAGGTGAACCATACTTTCCAGTTTTTGGAAATAACTTTGGTGCTTTTGGGGAATTTTTGTGGGGATTTTATGTGGGTAATTTTTTAACTCTTGCTACAAAACTCCAAACTGGTAACACCTGTAAAACATTACATTAAGTAATATGTTCAAAACCTTTTATTCTGAATTCATTTTGTTTGGAGACATCTTTCACTGCACAACCATTGATCCAAAAGATAAAGGTCCAGTCAAAGGTTAGGACAAACCTACTCATTCAAGGCTTTTTCTTTATTGGCACTATTTTCTACATTGTATAATAATAGTGAAGACATCAAAACTATAAAATAACTCATATGGAATCATGTAGTAGTTAAACAAATCAAAATATATTTTATATTTGAGATTCTTCAAAGTAGCCACCCTTTGCCTTGATGACAGCTTTGCACACTTTTGGCATTCTCTCAACCAGCTTCATGAGGTAGTTACCTGGAATGCATTTCAATTAACAGGTGTTCTTTCCTTCTTAATGCGTTTGAGCGAATCAGTTGTGTTATGACAAGGTATGGGTGGTATACAGAAGATAGCCGTATTTGGTAAAATACCAAGTCGATATTATGACAAGAACAGCTCAAATAAGCAAAGAGAAACAACAGTCCATCATTACTTTAAGACATGAAGATCAATCAATCCGGAATATTTCAAGAACTTTGAAGGCTTCAAGTGCAGTCACAAAAACCATCAAGTGCTATGATGAAACTGGCTCTCATGAGGACCGCCACTGGAAAGGAAGACCCAGAGTTTACTCTGCTGCAGAGGATAAGTTAGAGTTAACTGCACCTTAGATTGCAGCCCAAATAAATGCTTCACAGAGTTCAAGTAACATACACATCTCAACATCAACTGTTCAGAGGAGACTGTGTGAATCAAGCCTTCATGGTCGAATTGCAGTAATGAAACCACTACTAAAGGATACCAATAATAAGAAGAGACTTGCTTGGGCCAAGAAACACGAGCAATGGACATTAGACCAGTAAAAATCTGTCCTCAAATCTGTCCAAATTTGAGATTTTTGGTTCCAACCGCCGTATCTTTGTGAGACGCAGAGTATCAAATCAAATTTATTTATATAGCCCTTCGTACATCAGCTGATATCTCAAAGTGCTGTACAGAAACCCAGCCTAAAACCCCAAACAGCAAGCAATGCAGGTGTAGAAGCACGGTGGCTAGGAAAAACTCCCTAGAAAGGCCAAAACCTAGGAAGAAACCTAGAGAGGAACCAGGCTATGTGGGGTGGCCAGTCCTCTTCTGGCTGTGCCGGGTGGAGATTATAACAGAACATGGCCAAGATGTTCAAATGTTCATAAATGACCAGCATGGTCGTATAATAATAAGTCAGAACAGTTGAAACTGGAGCAGCAGCACGGTCAGATGGACTGTGTCACGTTCTTTCAAAATCGAACCCAGAAGCAGACCAGGACAAGGAGAGTAGGAAGAAGGTGAGTATTTATTTACAAGTGAATGTGAATGGGTAGATATATCCAGGTGGCGTAGCGGGCAGCGGTGGTGAGTTGATGGGAGTAAATAGGTGGATCCAAAGGGATAGCGGAATCCTCCGACGACCAGGCGGGAATGGGGTAAATGATCCGGGTGAGTAACTGAAGACAGAACAAACGGAGGTAAGTTTAAGGCAAGCAATACGTAAAAAACAACAAAACAAATTCTATCCAACTTGAGGCTGATACTATGGCACAACATACTGTTCATGGCTAACGATCCGGCAGGGAATGGATGTCAGGTCAGAGCTTTTGAAGGGGAGAGGTGATGATCAGGACAGGTGTGCAGATTACTGATGGGATACAGGTGCGGGTGAACATCGATCTCCCAACAAGCTAATTCGCCCGGCAACCAGACAGGGTGCGTTCCAGGACACCGGAAACACACTCCAGGACAGAAACACAGGCAAACACAGACTCAGGAAGCGGGATTCGTGACAGACTGGGGACAGCAAGGAGTCATCATGTCAGGTAGTCCTGGGGCATGGTCCTAGGGATCAGGTCCTCCGAGAGAAAGAAAGAGAGAATTAGAGAGAGCATATGTGGGGTGGCCAGTCCTCTTCTGGCTGTGCCGGGTGGAGATTTTAACAGAACATGGCCAAGATGTTCAAATGTTCATAAATGACCAGCATGGTCGAATAATAATAAGGCAGAACAGTTGAAACTGGAGCAGCAGCATGGCCAGGTGTACTGGGGACAGCAAGGAGTCATCATGTCAGGTAGTCCTGGGGCATGGTCCTAGGGCTCAGGTCCTCCGAGAGAGAGAAAGAAAGAGAGAAGGAGAGAATTAGAGAACGCACACTTAGATTCACACAGGACACCGAATAGGACAGGAGAAGTACTCCAGATATAACAAACTGACCCTAGCCCCCCGACACATAAACTACTGCAGCATAAATACTGGAGGCTGAGACAGGAGGGGTCAGGAGACACTGTGGCCCCATCCGAGGACACCCCCGGACAGGGCCAAACAGGAAGGATATAACCCCACCCACTTTGCCAAAGCACAGCCCCCACACCACTAGAGGGATATCTTCAACCACCAACTTAGGTGAACAGAGTAGGTGAACAGATGATCTCCACATGTGTGGTTCCCACCATGAAGCATGGAGGAGGAGGTGTGATGGTACTTTGCTGGTGACACTGTCTGTGATTTATTTAGAATTTAAGGCACACTTAACCAGCATGGCTACCACAGCATTCTGCAGAAATACACCATCTCATCTGGATTGCGCTTAGTGGGACTATCATTTGTTTTTCAACAGGACAATGACCCAAAACACACCTCCAGGCTGTGTAAGCGCTATTTGACCAAGAAGGAGAGTGATGAAGGAGAGTGCATCATTGGGGCGGCAGGGTAGCCTAGTGTATTTCCGGCGCCGACAGAGATGGCCGCCTTGCTTCGCGTTCCTAGGAAACTATGCAGTTTTTTGTTTTTTTTTACGTGTTATTTCTTACATTAGTACCCCAGGTCATCTTAGGTTTCATTACATACAGTCGAGAAGAACTACTGAATATAAGATCAGCGTCAACTCACCATCAGTACGACCAAGAATATGTTTTTCGCGACGCGGATCCTGTGTTCTGCCTTACAAACAGGACAACGGAGGGGATTCCATGCAGCGACCCAAAAAAACGACTCAGAAAAAGAGGGAAGCGAAGCGGTCTTCTTGTCAGGCTCCGGAGACGGGCACACCGTGCACCACTCCCTAGCATTCTTCTTGCCAATGTCCAGTCTCTTGTCAACAAGGTTGATGAAATCCGAGCAAGGGTAGCATTCCAGAGGGACATCAGAGACTGTAACCTTCTCTGCTTCACGGAAACATGGCTCACTGGAGAGACGCTATCCGAAGCGGTGCAGCCAGCGGGTTTCTCCACGCATCGCGCCGACAGAAACAAACATCTTTCTGGTAAGAAGAGGGGCGGGGGCGTATGCCTTATGGCCAACGTGACATGGTGTGATGAAAGAAACATACAGGAACTCAAATCCTTCTGTTCACCTGATTTAGAATTCCTCACAATCAAATGTAGACCGCATTATCTACCAAGAGAATTCTCTTCGATTATAATCACAGCCGTATATATCCCCCCCAAGCAGACACATCGATGGCTCTGAACGAACTTTATTTAACTCTCTGCAAACTGGAAACGATTTATCCGGAGGCTGCATTCATTGTAGCTGGGGATTTTAACAAGGCTAATCTGAAAACAAGACTCCCTAAATTTTATCAGCATATCGATTGCGCAACCAGGGGTGGAAAGACCCTGGATCATTGTTACTCTAACTTCCGCGACTCATATAAGCCCTGCCCCGCCCCCCTTTCGGAAAAGCTGACCACGACTCCATTTTGTTGATCCCTGCCTACAGACAGAAACTAAAACAAGAGGCTCCCACGCTGAGGTCTGTCCAACGCTGGTCCGACCAAGCTGACTCCACACTCCAAGACTGCTTCCATCACGTGGACTGGGAGATGTTTCGTATTGCGTCAGACAACAACATTGACGAATACGCTGATTCGGTGTGCGAGTTCATTAGAACGTGCGTTGAAGATGTCGTTCCCATAGCAACGATTAAAACATTCCCTAACCAGAAACCGTGGATTGATGGCAGCATTCGTGTGAAACTGAAAGCTCGAACCACTGCTTTTAATCAGGGCAAGGTGTCTGGTGACATGACTGAATACAAACAGTGCAGCTATTCCCTCCACAAGGCTATTAAACAAGCTAAGCGTCAGTAGAGAGACAAAGTAGAATCTCAATTCAACAGCTCAGACACAAGAGGCATGTGGCAGGGTCTACAGTCAATCACGGACTACAGGAAGAAATCCAGCCCAGTCACGGACCAGGATGTCTTGCTCCCAGGCAGACTAAATAACTTTTTTGCCCGCTTTGAGGACAATACAGTGCCACTGACACGGCCTGCAATGAAAACATGCGGTCTCTCCTTCACTGCAGCCGAGGTGAGTAAGACATTTAAATGTGTTAACCCTCGCAAGGCTGCAGGCCCAGACGGCATCCCCAGCCGCGCCCTCAGAGCATGCGCAGACCAGCTGGCCGGTGTTTACGGACATATTCAATCAATCCCTATACCAGTCTGCTGTTCCCACATGCTTCAAGAGGGCCACCATTGTTCCTGTTCCCAAGAAAGCTAAGGTAACTGAGCTAAATGACTACCGCCCCGTAGCACTCACATCCGTCATCATGAAGTGCTTTGAGAGACTAGTCAAGGACCATATCACCTCCACCCTACCTGACACCCTAGACCCACTCCAATTTGCTTACCGCCCAAATAGGTCCACAGACGATGCAATCTCAACCACACTGCACACTGCCCTAACCCATCTGGACAAGAGGAATACCTATTTGAGAATGCTGTTCATCGACTACAGCTCGGCATTCAACACCATAGTACCCTCCAAGCTCGTCATCAAGCTCGAGACCCTGGGTCTCGACCCCGCCCTGTGCAACTGGGTACTGGACTTCCTGACGGGCCGCCCCCAGGTGGTGAGGGTAGGCAACAACATCTCCTCCCCGCTGATCCTCAACACTGGGGCCCCACAAGGGTGCGTTCTGAGCCCTCTCCTGTACTCCCTGTTCACCCACGACTGCGTGGCCACGCACGCCTCCAACTCAATCATCAAGTTTGCGGACGACACAACAGTGGTAGGCTTGATTACCAACAACGACGAGACGGCCTACAGGGAGGAGGTGAGGGCCCTCTGAGTGTGGTGTCAGGAAAACAACCTCACACTCAACGTCAACAAAACTAAGGAGATGATTGTGGACTTCAGGAAACACCGTAGGGAACACCCCCCTATCCACATCGATGGAACAGTAGTGGAGAGGGTAGCAAGTTTTAAGTTCCTCGGCATACACATCACAGACAAACTGAATTGGTCCACTCACACAGACAGCATCGTGAAGAAGGCGCAGCAGCGCCTCTTCAACCTCAGGAGGCTGAAGAAATTCGGCTTGTCACCAAAAGCACTCACAAACTTCTACAGATGCACAATCGAGAGCATCCTGGCGGGCTGTATCACCGCCTGGTACGGCAACTGCTCCGCCCTCAACCGTAAGGCTCTCCAGAGGGTAGTGAGATCTGCACAACGCATCACCGGGGGCAAACTACCTGCCCTCCAGGACACCTACACCACCCGATGTTACAGGAAGGCCATAAAGATCATCAAGGACATCAACCACCCGAGCCACTGCCTGTTCACCCCGCTATCATCCAGAAGGCGAGGTCAGTACAGATGCATCAGAGCTGGGACCGAGAGACTGAAAAACAGCTTCTATCTCAAGGCCATCAGACTGTTAAACAGCCACCACTAACATTGAGTGGCTGCTGCCAACACACTGACACTGACACTGACTCAACTCCAGCCACTTTAATAATGGGAATTGATGGGAAATGATGTAAATATATCACTAGCCACTTTAAACAATGCTACCTTATATAATGTTTACATACCCTACATTATTCATCTCATATGCATACGTATATACTGTACTCTATATCATCGACTGCATCCTTATGTAATACATGTATCACTAGCCACTTTAACTATGCCACTTTGTTTACATACTCATCTCATATGTATATACTGTACTCGATATCAGCTACTGTATCTTGCCTATGCTGCTCTGTACCATCACTCATTCATATATCCTTATGTACATATTCTTTATCCCCTTACACTGTGTATAAGACAGTAGTTTTGGAATTGTTAGTTAGATTACTTGTTGGTTATTACTGCATTGTCGGAACTAGAAGCACAAGCATTTCGCTACACTCGCATTAACATCTGCTAACCATGTGTATGTGACAAATAAAATTTGATTTGATTTGATTTGGTTAGAGTGTTAGACTAGTAACCGAAAGGTTGCAAGTTCAAATCCCCGAGCTGACAAGGTACAATCTGTCGTCCTGCCCCTGAACAGGCAGTTAACCCACTGTTCCTAGGCCCTCATTGAAAATAAGAATTTGTTCTTAACTGCCTATTAAATAAAATATGATGATGGGCTCCACACCTCCTCCTCCATGCTTCATGGTGGGAACCACACATGCGGAGATCATCTGTTCACCTACTCTGTGTCTGACCCCAACCCAATTAAGATGGTTTGGGACAAGTTGGATTGCAGAGTGAAGGAAAAGTAGCCAACAAGTGCTCAGCATATGTGGGAACTCCTTCAAGACTGTTGGAAAAGCATTCCTCATGAAGCTGGTTGAGAGAATGCCAAGAGTGTGAAAAAGCTGTCATCAAGGTGGCTACTTTGAAGAATATAAAATATATTTTGATTTGTTTAACTACTACATGATTCCACACCTACTCATTCAAGAAAAACCCTTGAATGAGTAGGTGCGTCCAAACTTCTGACTGGTACTGTACGTTTACTGTGAAATACCATTAGAACATTGATTTAATCACCAAAATCTTCTCTATGTAGTTGTTTTAACATTTAGTTCATCCAATAGAAGGAAAAAAAAACTTTCAATGTAGCTACAGTACTGTAAATTACAGTACATGACTGTTTTCACATTAGGCAATACACTTGCGCTATCCATGAAAATATACTGAACATCAAATTTTCTTAATTTCTATCCCATGTGTGATCAAGGCTGTGATCATTGAAGACATCTTTCATGATCACCGATGCAAAAAATACATGTATTGTTCAGATATAACTACAACAGAATGTTACACATAATGTTTAGCAGGCACTATTTTTGCATCAAGCCTGTCTTGAGCAGTTGGCCATAGATTCTCATTGAAATCACAGTAAATGTCCTCATTGTTCATGCACCTGGGGGAAAACCTTTTGGCACGGTGAATCCAAGCCTGACATACACTCGTAGAAAAAAGGCTTCCAAAAGGGTTCTTCGGCTGTACCTATAGTATACCAGTTTTTGGTTCGAGGTAGAACCCTTTTCAGTTCCATGTAGAATTCTTTCCACGGAGGGTTCTACCTGGAACTTAAAGGGATCTACCAAAAATGATTCTACCTGGAACCAAAAATATTTTCTCAAAGGGCTCTCCTATGGGACAGCCAAAGAACCCCTTTAGATAGAAAAAAATGTGTTATCTAGAACCTAAGTGTATGTCTGGAGCTATGGATTGGTGTGATTGCCTTTACCATGGCTGGAGGAGGTGGCACACTTGTGGGGATGATCATCATAAACCATCCACCTATATTGTAAATGTATTTGCAGTATTGTACTTACCGGTATGTATTGAAGTGGTCCTTGGAGGCTCAGTTAGTAAGAGAATGAATCCAGCAATTTCCTTTTGGATACATGTCTACAGTATAGGGAATGCATTTGTTACACGATTCAGTACATATCTGATCTTGTTAATATCAGATTGTTTTACATTTACTGTGAAGTAAATTCATTATAGTCATCATTATATTACATGACAGTACATATATATCATACTTGATATAATTATGCGTTACAAACATACATTTTCATTATGTAGTTCTTTAAAATCTGTAGGTTTACTAAATGGGTAGGTGATTATCAATTAAGAGCAGTCGGATTAAGTAATAGTAAAATTAATTGTATCAAATGAGAAGATAAATTATATGAAAAATGTGAGGATTGCAATGTAAAAGGAAATTACTTTATATGAACATGTATTTCAATGTGAAATATGTATTTCTAGATGAAAAACTGATTTAGTTTGGTGAAAAAGTGACCGTATGATTTTGTGTGTTGTACTTAGTCAATTGAAAATGTGCTAATAGTTTTGAAACAACTGCCGTTTTGATGATCTGTTATGAGTTTTGTACTAAGTGTTGTGAACATGTATAATCTCTCCCATTCTCCCTTATTTATATAGCCTCTCCGGGTGATGATGGGCTCTGACCTGTTTGACCAGTCTTTATACACTACATAGCCAAAAGTATGTGGACTCCTGCTCGTCGAACATCTTATTCCAAAATCATGGCCATTCATATGGAGTTGGTCCCCCCTTGCTGCAATAACAGCCTCCACTCTTCTGGGAAGAGTTTCAAGCTCATTGGTGTCCACATCACCAACAAACTATCATCAAACTAACACACCAAGACAGTTGTGAAGAGGGCAACATTTGGTCATATTACTTCAGTGCTAGCCTCTCCACACTGGCTTCCTGTTAAGGCTGTTTTCAAGGTTTTACTGCTAACCTACAAAGCATTACATTGGCTTGCTCCAACCTCTCTCTCCCATTTGGTCCTGCCGTACATACCTACACGTACGCTACGGTCACAAGACACAGGCCTCCTTATTGTCCCTAGAATTTTTAAGCAAACAGCTGGAGGCAGGGCTTTCTCCTATGGAGCTCAATTTGTATGGAATGGTCTGCCTACCCATGCAGACTCAGTCTCAACCTTTAAGTCTTTATTGAAGACTAATCTCTTCAGTAGGTCCTATGACTGAGTGTAGTCTGGCCCAGGGGTGTGAACGGAAAGGCACTGGAGCGACGAACCGCCCTTGCTGTCTCTACCTTGTCCTAGACCTGCTGTTTCCGACTCTTCTCTCTACCGCACCAGCTGTCTCTAACTCTGAATGATCGGCTATTAAAAGCCAACTGACATTTACTCCTGAGGTGAAGACCTGTTGCACCCTCTACAACCACTGTGATTATTATTTGACCCTGCTGGTCATCGATGAACGTTTGAACATCTTGGCCATGTACTGTTATAATCTCCATCCGGCACAGCCAGAAGAGGACTGGCTACCCCTCAGAGCCTGGTTCCTCTCTAGGTTTCTTCCAAGGTTCCTGCCTTTCTAGGGAGTTTTTCCTAGCCACCGTGCTACTACATCTGCATTGCTTGCTGATTGGGGTTTTAGGCTGGGTTTCTGTATAGCACTGTGACATCACCTGATGTAAAAAGGGTTTTATAAATACATTTGATTGATTGATTGATAGTGCGTATGGTCCAGTACCAAGCTTCTTTTTATTTATTTTTTATTTTACCCCTTTTTCGTGGTATCCAATTGTTGTAATAGCTACTATCTTGTCTCATCGCTACAACTCCCATACGGGCTCGGGAGAGACGAAGGTTGAAAGTCATGCGTCCTCCGGTACAGAACCCAACCAGCCATACTGCTTCTTAACACAGCGCGCATCCAACCCGGAAGCCAGCTGCACCAATGTGTCGGAGGGTACACCGTGCACCTGGCAACTTTGGTTAGCGCACACTGCGCCCGGCCCGCCACAGGAGTCACTGGTGCACGATGAGACAAGGACATCCCTACCGACCAAGCCCTCCCTAACCCGGACGACGCTAGGCCAATTGTCCGTCACCCCACGGACCTCCCAGTCGCGGCCGGTTACGACAGAGCCTGGGCGCGAACCCAGGGACTCTGATGGCACAGCTAGCGCTGCCGTACAGCGCCCTTACCCACTGCGCCACCCGGGAGGCCCGGGCCAAGCTTCTTGCCATCCAGGACCTATATACTAGGTGGTGTCAGAGGAAGGCCCAAAAATGTGTCAAAGACTCCAGTCACCCTAGTCATAGACTGTTCTCTCTGCTACTGCACGGCAAGCAGTACCGGAGCACCAAGTCTAGGTCCAAAAGGCTCCTTAACAGCTTCTACCTTCAAGCTTTTAGGCTGCTGAACAATTCATTCAAATGGCCTCCCGGACTACATTGTTTTTTGCACGGGGGCATTGTTATGCTGAAACAGGAAAGGTCCTTACCCAAACTGTTGGAAGCACAGAATTGTATAAAATGTCATTGTATGCTGTATAGTTAAGATTTCCCTTCACTGGGACTAAGGGGCCTAGACCAAACCATGAAAAACAGCCCCAGACCATTATTCCTCCTCCACCAAACTTTACAGTTGGCACTGTGCATTCGGGCAGGTAGCATTCTCCTAGCATCTGCCAAATCCAGATTAGTCCATCAGACTGCAAGATGGGGAAGAGTGATTCATCACTCCAGAGAATGCATTTCCACTGCTCCAGAGTCCAATGGTGGTGAGCTTTACACCACTCCAGCCCACGCTTTTCATTGCGCAGTTCTTGTGCTGACGTGGCTTCCAGAGGCAGTTTGGAACTCAATAGTTGTAGGAGGACAGATGATTTTTACTCGCTACCTGCTTCAGCACTCGTGGTCTCGTTCTGTGAGTTTGTGTGGCCTTCCACTTCTCAATAACATCACTTACAGTTGACTGGGTCAGCTCTAGAGGGTAAAAATTCGACAAACTGACTTGTTGGAAAGGTGACATCCTATGACGGTGCCACGTTGAAAGTCACTGAGCTCTTCAGTAAGGCCATTCTGTCCACATACTTTCGTATATATAGTGTATAACCATGTGATGATGGCTCTGTTCTGTTTGACAACAGTCACTATACAACCATGTGATGATGGCTCTGTTCTGTTTGACAACAGTCACTATACAACCATGTGATGATGGCTCTGTTCTGTTTGACAACAGTCACTATACAACCATGTGATGATGGCTCTGTTCTGTTTGACAACAGTCACTATACAACCATGTGATGATGGCTCTGTTCTGTTTGACCACAGTCACTATACAACCATGTGATGATGGCTCTGTTCTGTTTGACAACAGTCACTATACAACCATGTGATGATGGCTCTGTTCTGTTTGACAACAGTCACTATACAACCATGTGATGATGGCTCTGTTCTGTTTGACAACAGTCACTATACAACCATGTGATGATGGCTCTGTTCTGTTTGACAACAGTCACTATACAACCATGTGATGATGGCTCTGTTCTGTTTGACAACAGTCACTATACAACCATGTGATGATGGCTCTGTTCTGTTTGACCACAGTCACTATACAACCATGTTATGATGGCTCTGTTCTGTTTGACAACAGTAACTACTCCTCTTACGATGCCCCGCCCACTTGACCCAGTTCCTGATGGAAGGTGATTGTTTTCCTCCATTCACAAGGGAGGTGTGTGTGTGTGTGTGTGTGTGTGTGTGTGTGTGTGTGTGTGTGTGTGTGTGTGTGTGTGTGTGAGACAACTCTTTGTATGTCAGTCACTGGAGCAGATCCTCCAGGGTGACAGTCCAGGAGTCCCACGCATTTCCCATGCTCACTCACACCAAACAGTGACTACTCACCACCACTACTCTCTTTATTTCCCTCTCACTCTCTCCCTCTCCTCTCTCTCTCGTACTCTCTCTCTCGTACTCTCTCTCTCTCTCTCGTACTCTCTCTCTCTCGTACTCTCTCTCTCTCTCTCGTACTCTCTCTCTCTCTCTCGTACTCTCTCTCTCTCTCTCTCTCGTACTCTCTCTCTCTCTCTCGTCTCTCTCTCTCTCTCTCGTACTCTCTCTCTCTCTCTCTCTCTCTCTCTCTCTCTCTCTCTCGTACTCTCTCTCTCTCGTACTCTTACCTTCCTCTCAGTCACCATCACACTATGAGTACATGTGCTTCCAGGCCCCTCCCCCTGACCTCATCCTCGTATGAGGACAATTATCAAATGAGGACATCATGTTTTGACAGGTTTTTTTGGGGGGTCACTGGCTTCGCCACGTTTGTCTGTGTTTTCATTTGCAGCATCGACCTCCCACATGCACAAACACACACCCCTCCATACAAACATGCCACAGAAACCATCGTTGCTTTAAGTCACTTCGGATAGTCGGCAGGCCCCTCGCCATGCACTGCTTCTTGGGACATCATGTCCCACGGTGGTCAAAGCCGTCACAGCAGGCCCAACGTGAGGGAGCTGAGAACGCTTGTATAGAATGCCTTATAAACAGGCTTCATTTACTCAACTCATGTGTTCCATGTTCCAGTGTGTTTACAATTATAAGACCTTATTCTCACAAAAGAGAAACACACACACACACACACACACACACACACACACACACACACACACACACACACACACACACACACACACACACACACACACACACACACACACACACACACACACACACACACACACACACACACACACACACACACACAATGAATCTCAGTCATGTGATGAGTAACCGTGCCTGAGACCTACACTTGCTCTAGCTCCCTGCCATCGATCCTGATTGAACTTTCGTAGAGGGTTTCTTTGGGTTATAAGAAGTTGAATTCACGTTTTGTGTGATTACACAATTACAACCGAAATTGTATGGTTGATCTGACCTCTTTGACCCGAAGGACTGTACAGAGAAACCCTTATAAACTCCCAATGTGCTGACCAACAGCCCGGGGCTGCATCCCAAATGACACTTTATGGGTCCTGGTCAAAAGTAGTGCACTATATAGGGAATAGGGTGCCGTTTGGAATGCACTTCTAGTTATGAAATGGTCAGAGGTGTAGCTTATAAAATAATTTTGCTGCTGTGTGCCAGGGAAGCCAGCTCTGTGTTGACAGATGGGCAGCAATGCATTCCTCTGGCTGAGGCCCCTCTCAGCCCCTCCCCTAGCCAGCCTGAGCAGCTCAGGTTTGGGGAAGGTCTGGAGGTTAGGAGGTGGGTGGTGGTGGTGTGTTTGCATATAAATGTCTAATGTGTGCACTGGCCACAAGGCACGTACGTACCAGAAGCTTTCTGTGATCAGAGTTAGAACCTGTGACAATACTGTTAGAGTGTTGAGCTGAAGTCTTGGCATTTAGGTCAAATTAGCGTTGTCAGATTGTCCTTTCATACATTTGGAGTGTTCAGAGAACACACTGGATGCTCTGGCCGAGGAGTAGGGTTGATCCTCTTTATTTAACCAGGTAGGCTAGTTGAGAACAAGTTCTCATTTGCAACTGCGACCTGGCCAAGATAAAGCATAGCAATTTGACACATACAACAACACAGAGTTACACATGGAAAAAACAAAACATAGTCAATAATATAGTAGAACAAAATAAAATAAAAATACTATTTAAAGTGAGGTAAGATAAGGGAGTTAAGCCAATAAATAGGCCATGGAGGTGAAGTAATTACAATATAGCAATTAAACACTGGAATGGTAGATGTGCAGAAGATGAATGTGCAAGTAGAGATACTGGGGTGCAAAGAGCATATAAATAAATAAATACTGTATGGAGATGAGGTAGGTAGATAGATGGGCTGTTTACAGATGGGCTATTTACAGGTGCAGTGATCTGTTCAATGGCAGTCAAGCACCCAAGCTAACTGACTAACGTTGGCTAGCTACTTGAACTTCCAGACACAAATGAGACAGAGAACACCTCACTCTGAACATTTTACTCACCCTAGCAGAGCTGGTTAGGTTGTTTTCAGGTGAATCCAGTGTTGGTGACTGTAACTGTGCTGCTGCTGTTCATTCATCAGTTATTCTGCATGAGAATGCGATGAAACCGAGGTAGATAGCCAGAATGAACAAAGTCCATTGAAATGCACAACGACTATACCACTTAGCTAAGAATGATGTGAATAATCAAGTCAATAAAACTTTGGGTAGTTAGTTAGATAGCAGAAAGTTAATACCGCCTGGCAAGTTTGATGTATTAGTTGCCAACTAATGTTAGGTAGCTAGCTAACATACCAGTACCCACTGCTGTAATGCTATGCGGTTCGTAAGGTTAGCGTAGCTAACAAATTTTCAGCTAACATAACATGTAACGTAACTTATTTGAAAAGTCATTACTTTATTACATTGCTCAACATTTTCATAATTAGTTAAAGCAATTTGTATCCGCTTTTGTCGGACTTCGGCTGCATATTTTCTGCCATTTTCTTCAAATCTGATAACGTTGTGAAGCCACACCCATTTTCAGAATAATTGCATTATGGGCCCTAAAAGCCCTAAAAGCAAGGAAATAGTTTCCACTGCATGTATACTTTGCATTTTGGAGAATTTAGTATGATATCCGGGAACTTTTGGCATACTAACTATAGCCATACTATACTACGTTTGACCTCTGTCATTGCCAATAAAGGGTATATAACAAAGTATTGAGATAAACTTTTGTTATTGACCAAATACTTATTTTCCACCATAATTTGCAAATAAATTCATTAAAAAAATCCTACAATGTGATTTTCTGGATTTTTTCCCTCATTTTGTCTGTCATAGTTGAAGTGTACCTATGATCAAAATTACAGGCCTCATCTTTTTAAGTGGGAGAACTTGCACAATTGGTGGCTGACTAAATACTTTCTTTTGCCCCACTGTAGCCTCGCTATTGTGATTTTACTGCTGCTGTTTAATTATGTTACTTTTAACTTTCAATTTTTTTACTAAACACTTTTTACAATTTTCTTAAAACTTCTTCAAGGATTGTTAGTTAAGGGCTTTGTAAGTAAGCGTTTCACTGTATGGTCTGCACCTGTTGTATTCAGCACATGTGACAAATACAATTTGATTTGATTTGTTCACCACATGGCCTCAAGTAAATCCTGAAAGAGATGGGTGGGGCTAAGGCTTAAGAGGGTGTGAACAATGCTGAATGGTTGTAGACAAAGACGAGCTCTCCAGTAGGTGTACCAAAACATACACGGGCCATTTTCTCAAAAGTGGGGTTACAAGTTTATCAACTTTCAAAGCAGAATTACTTTCCCATTGTTCCTCAACTGTAGTGTATGATATACCTTTTTGTAGCTCTGAGTCCAACCTTTATCCAATGTAAAAAACACAATTTTTGCTACAAATTTTGCTACATAAGACTGAATCGAGGTGGTCGGTCACATATGTCAACTTACCCTCGTTCTCTCTCTTGCTGTTTTCCAGCAAAGGTTTTTGAAAACCATCCATCAGCTATAATAACCTTAAAGGGATAATTCTAAATTTGAATTATTTCGCCTTTATGGCCTATTTATTGCCTTACCTCCCTACTCTTCTACATTTGCACACACTGTACATAGATTTCTCTATTGTGTTATTGACTGTACGTTTGTCCATGTGTAACTCTGTGTTGTTGTATGTGTCACACTGCTTTGCTTTATCTTGGCCAGGTCACGAGTGGAAATGAGAACTTGTTCTCAACTGGCCTCCCTGGTTAAATAAAGCTGAAATAAATAAAACACACTTTTTAAATGATCCACCCCAAACCACAAATTACTATAATTAACAGTGATAAACAGTGTTAAATAACGCTAACATGTGAAAACAATATTTTTTGTGAACAAATGTTTCATTCTGTATAGCACTTTGAGATATCAGCTGATGTACGAAGGGCTATATAAATACATTTGATTTGATTTGATGCTTCTGTTGTAATAACAAGATTGGTAGAAACGTGAAAATCTGTTGCAGCTCAAGTCTACTTCAAAACCCACAATGCAATGTTCTCTCTCTCCCTGGGCTGGCTGGCAAGTTAGCTAGAAAACATAGATATGCACAATAATATCAAAGTGAATATCAACACATGAAGAAGCTAGCTAGCTGTAAAATGAGTCTCTCACCAAGTTGCAGTTCCTCTCTGCCCAGAGCGAGAGCAGCGTTAATTTGCATTCCCACAGAGGTTATTTTAAGGAGATGGGAAACCCAATTAGAATCGGATTGTGTGACGATTTGCATAACAACGGCGTGACACGACATGCTAACGTGAATGCGATTGGTCAACTGTCAAGTTGGGTCGGTGTTTTTCCATTTATTGTCCAATTGGATTCCTATCTCCTTTCTTTAATATCTCTGTTTCCCACAGACGGCGTATTGCGACATGGTACTTGAAGGAGAAATGGAGGTGAATCATTTGGTACAGTTTTTAGATTGAGCACATCTAAGCGATCCTTTCTCCCAGCAGGGGTGTTTCAGCAGCCCCTCATAGGACTACCTGCCATCACATCATCTGGCTCAGAGGATCTTCCCCTGGAGATGAGGCCATTTCCCCCAACAATTTCATCAAATGTTATATTACATTCCGTCTTTATTGTTCATACAGTTAAGCCTGTACTCGATTGAACTAGCCATGTTCATGCAACATGATGACATTGATAAAGTATGTTGTTGTCGTAGCTTTTTGCCAGGACGGATGGACTGCATATAAATCTTCACAACATCTCCAGAGTTAGATGGATGAAGTGAAAGGATGTTCATTCAGTCCAGTCAGTTGCAAATAACTGACAAGGGTATTTGGCACACCATCTCCCCTCATCTCCTCTCCCCTCATCACCTCATCTCTCCCCTTCCCTCATCTCATCTCCTCACCTCTCATCTCCTCCCCTCACCTGTCCTCTCATCTCCTCACCTCTCATCCCCTTACCTCTCTGTTCACCTCTTCCCCTCACCTCCTCCTCTCATCTCTTCACCTCTCCTTATCTCTTCACCTCTCCGCTCCCCTCATCTCTTCACCTCTCCGCTCCCCTCATCCCCTCCTCACCTCTCCACTCCCCTCATCTCCTCCCTCATTACCTCTCCACATCTCTTCACCTCATCTCTTCACATCTCCATTCCCCTCATCTCCTCATCTCATCACCTCCCCTCATCTCTTCACCTCACCTCCTCATCTCTTCACCTCTCCACTCCCCTCATCTCCTCTCCTCATCTCCTCCCCTCACATCTCCTCCCCTCATCTTCTCACTTACCCACTTACCTCTCCACCCCTCCTTTCCTTTCATCTCTTTACTTACCTCTCCACTTCTCCACTCCTCTCCTCTCCTCCTCAGCCTGATATTAATGAATGGTGTTCACTATGTGGGGCCTGGATATGTGAAGCCCAGAAAGCAACACTTGAGTGATGATTCTGTCTGTGCCAGTATCCTGCGCACATACACACACACACAAACGCCTGACCTGCTGTGAACACAGGGGCTTGCTGTATCAGATCAGGCCACTGTCACAGGAGCAATTAAACAGAGCACAGGCCCTCCTCTCATACTGTCACTGTCTATTAGATAGAGACAGGCCCTCCTCTCATACTGTCTGTCTGTTAGATAGAGACAGGCTCTCCTCTCACACTGTCACTGTCTATTAGATAGAGACAGGCCCTCCTCTCATACTGTCTGTCTGTTAGATAGAGACAGGCCCTCCTCTCATACTGTCTGTCTGTTAGATAGAGACAGGCCCTCCTCTCATACTGTCTGTCTAGAGACAGGTCATACTGTCTGTCTGTTAGATAGAGACAGGCCCTCCTCTCATACTGTCTGTCTGTTAGATAGAGACAGGCCCTACTCTCACACTGTCACTGTCTATTAGATAGAGACAGGCCCTCCTCTCATACTGTCTGTCTGTTAGATAGAGACAGGCCCTCCTCTCATACTGTCTGTCTGTTAGATAGAGACATGCCCTCCTCTCATACTGTCTGTCTGTTAGATAGAGACAGGCCCTCCTCTCATACTGTCACTGTCTATTAGATAGAGACAGACCCTCCTCTCATACTGTCTGTCTGTAAGATAGAGACAGGCCCTCCTCTCATACTGTCTGTCTGTTAGATAGAGACAGGCCCTCCTCTCATACTGTTTGTCTGTTAGATAGAGACAGGCTCTCCTCTCATACTGTCACTGTCTATTAGATAGAGACAGGCCCTCCTCTCATACTGTCTGTCTGTTAGATAGAGACAGGCCCTCCTCTCATACTGTCACTGTCTATTAGATAGAGACAGGCCCTCCTCTCATACTGTCTGTCTGTTAGATAGAGACAGGCCCTCACACTGTCACTGTCTATTAGATAGAGACAGGCCCTCCTCTCATACTGTCTGTCTGTTAGATAGAGACAGGCCCTCCTCTCATACTGTCTGTCTGTTAGATAGAGACAGGCCCTACTCTCACACTGTCACTGTCTATTAGATAGAGACAGGCCCTCCTCTCATACTGTCTGTCTGTTAGATAGAGACAGACATACTGTCTGTCTGTTAGATAGAGACATGCCCTCCTCTCATACTGTCTGTCTGTTAGATAGAGACAGGCCGTCCTCTCATACTGTCACTGTCTATTAGATAGAGACAGACCCTCCTCTCATACTGTCTGTCTGTAAGATAGAGACAGGCCCTCCTCTCATACTGTCTGTCTGTTAGATAGAGACAGGCCCTCCTCTCATACTGTCTGTCTGTTAGATAGAGACAGGCTCTCCTCTCATACTGTCACTGTCTATTAGATAGAGACAGGCCCTCCTCTCATACTGTCTGTCTGTTAGATAGAGACAGGCCCTCCTCTCATACTGTCACTGTCTGTTAGATAGAGACAGGCCCTCCTCTCATACTGTCTGTCTGTTAGATAGAGACAGGCCCTCCTCTCATACTGTCACTGTCTATTAGATAGAGACAGGCCCTCCTCTCATACTGTCTGTCTGTTAGATAGAGACAGGCCCTCCTCTCATACTGTCACTGTCTAGAGACAGGCCCTCCTCTCATACTGTCACTGTCTGTTAGATAGAGACAGGCCCTCCTCTCATACTGTCACTGTCTGTTAGATAGAGACAGGCCCTCCTCTCATACTGTCTGTCTGTTAGATAGAGACAGGCCCTCCTCTCATACTGTCTGTCTGTTAGATAGAGACAGGCCCTCCTCTCATACTGTCACTGTCTGTTAGATAGAGACAGGCCCTCCTCTCATACTGTCACTGTCTGTTAGATAGAGACAGGCCCTCCTCTCATACTGTCACTGTCTGTTAGATAGAGACAGGCCCTCCTCTCACACTGTCTGTCTGTTAGATAGAGACAGGCCCTCCTCTCACACTGTCACTGTCTGTTAGATAGAGACAGGCCCTCCTCTCATACTGTCACTGTTTGTTAGATAGAGACAGACCCTCCTCTCATACTGTCACTGTCTGTTAGATAGAGACAGGCCCTCCTCTCACACTGTCTGTCTGTTAGATAGAGACAGGCCCTCCTCTCATACTGTCTGTCTGTTAGATAGAGACAGGCCCTCCTCTCATACTGTCTGTCTGTTAGATAGAGACAGGCCCTCCTCTCATACTGTCTGTCTGTTAGATAGAGACAGGCCCTCCTCTCATACTGTCTGTCTGTTAGATAGAGACAGACCCTCCTCTCATACTGTCACTGTCTGTTAGATAGAGACAGGCCCTCCTCTCACACTGTCTGTCTGTTAGATAGAGACAGGCCCTCCTCTCATACTGTCTGTCTGTTAGATAGAGACAGACCCTCCTCTCATACTGTCTGTCTGTTAGATAGAGACAGGCCCTCCTCTCATACTGTCTGTCTGTTAGATAGAGACAGGGTAGAAGAGGAGGGGAGGGGAGGAAAGGACAGGGAGAAGAGATTAGACAGGAAGATGCATAGAGACAGAGAGACAGAGAGACAGAGAGACATGTACAGTGCCTTCGGAAAGTATTCAGACCCCCTGACTTTAACAACATTTTGTTATGTTACAGCCTTACTCTAAAACAGATTTTTTTTAAATCCTTATCATTCTACACACAATACCCCATAATGATGAAGCAAAAACCGGTTATTCCATTTTTTTTGCTAATTTATAAATAATAAAAACGGAAATATCACATTTAGTATTAGGACCCTTTACTCAGTACTTTGTTGAAGCACGTTTGGCAGCGATTACAGCATTGAGTCATCTTGGGTATGACGCTACAAGCTTGGCACATCTGTATTTGGGGAGTTTCTCACATTCTTCTCTGCAGATCCTCTTAATCTCAGTCAGCTTCGGCTTGTCACCAAAAGCACTCACAAACTTCTACAGATGCACAATCGAGAGCATCCTGGCGGGCTGTATCACCGCCTGGTATGGCAACTGCACCGCCCTCAACCGTAAGGCTCTCCAGAGGGTAGTGAGGTCTGCACAACGCATCACCGGGGGCAAACTACCTGCCCTCCAGGACACCTACACCACCCGATGCTACAGGAAGGCCTTAAGATCATCAAGGACATCAACCACCCGAGCCACTGCCTGTTCACCCCGCTGTCATCCAGAAGGCGAGGTCAGTACAGGTGCATCAAAGCTGGGGCCCGAGAGACTGAAAAACAGCTTCTATCTCAAGGCCATCAGACTGTTAAACAGCCACCACTAACATTGAGTGGCTACTGCCAACACACTGTCAATGACACTGACTCTACTCCAGCCACTTTAATAATGGGAATTGATGGGAATGATGTAAATATATCACTAGCCACTTTAAACAATGCTACCTTATATAATGTTACTTACCCTACATTATTCATCTCATATGCATACGTAGATACTGTACTCTATATCATCGACTGCATCCTTATGTAATACATGTATCACTAGCCACTTTAACTATGCCACTTCGTTTACATACTCATCTCATATGTATATACTGTACTCGATATCATCTACTGTATCTTGCCTATGCTGCTCTGTACCATCACTCATTCATATATCCTTATGTACATATTCTTTATCCCCTTACACTGTGTATAAGACAGTAGTTTTTTTGGAATTGTTAGTTAGATTACTTGTTCATTATTACTGCATTGTCGGAACTAGAAGCACAAGCATTTCGCTACACTCGCATTAACATCTGCTAACCATGTGTATGTGACAAATAAAATTTTATTTGATTTGATTTGATTTGAGCTTGGTTGGGGAGCGTTGCTGCACAGCTATTTTCAGGTCTCTCAAGAGATGTTCGATCGGGTTCAAGTCCAGGCTCTGTCTGGGCCACTCAAGGACATTCAGAGACTTGTCCTGAAGTTACTCCTGCATTGTCTTGTCTGTGTGCTTAAAGTCTTTGTCCTGTTGGAAAGTGAACCTTCGCCCAGTCTGAGGTCCTGAGAGCTCTGGAGCAGGTTTTCATCAAGGATCTCCCTGTACTTTGCTCTGCTCTGCTCATCTTTGCCTCAATCTTGACTAGACTCCCATTCCCTGCCGCTGAAAAACTTCCCCACAGCATAATGCTGCCACCCCCATGCTTCACTATAGGGACGGTGTCAGGTTCCCTCCAGATGTGGCACTTGACATTCAGTTCAAAGAGTTCAATCTTGGTTTCATCAGACCAGATAATATTGTTTCTCATGGTCTGAGAGTCTTTAGGTGGCTTTTGACAAACTACAAGCAGGCTGTCATGTGCCTTTTACTGAGGAGTGGATACCATCTGGCCACTCAACCATAAAGGGCTGATTAATGGAGTGCTGCAGAGATGGTTGTCCTTCTGGAAGGTTCTCCCATTTCCACAGAGGAACTCTAGAGCTCTGTCAGAGTGACCATCGGGATCTTGACCACTTCCCTGACCAAGGCCTTCTCCCCCGATTGCTCAGTTTGGCCGGGCAGCCAGCTCTAGGAAGAGTCTCGGTGGTTCCAAACTTCTTCCATTTAAGAATGATGGAGGACACTATGTTCTTGGGGACCTTCAATGCTGCCAAAACGTTTTTCTACCCTTCCCCCAGATCTGGCCCTCAACACAATCCTGTCTCGGAGAGCTACAAACAATTCCTTCGACCTCATGGCTTGGTTTTTACTCTGACATGGACTGTCAACGGTGGGACCTTATATAGACAGTTGTGTGCCTTTCCAAATCATGTCCAATCAATTGAATTTACCACAGGTGGACTCCAATCAAGTTGTAGAAAAATCTCAAGGAGGATAAACGGAAACAGGATGCACCTGAGCTCAATTTCGAGTCTCATAACAAAGGGTCTGAATACTTATGGAAATAAGGTATTTCTGTTTTTATTTTTAAAACATTTACAAACATTTCAAAAGACTTTGCTGTGTCATTATGGGGTATTGTGTGTAGATTGATACGTTTTTTTAGAAATCCATTTTAGGACAAAGCTGTATCGTAACAAAATGTGGAATTGTATATAGAGAAACATATAGAGTCAGAGAGAGAGAGTCGGAGTGTCAGAGAGAGAACATTTCCCTGTGACCCTCCTCAGCCACCCCTCATAATACAATAGCTTTATGAAACCCTGCGATATCAAAGGTGACTGCAGAGAAACACACACACACACACACACACACACACACACACACACACACACACACACACACACACACACACACACACACACACGTGTGTGGCAGGTACTGTACAGGAGCCTTCAATGATCCTGGGCAGGGCCCGGTTGAGTTGAGACCACAGAGGACAGAGAGGTGTTTACAGCTCTCAGGTTTATTAGTAGACCTTTTTATTTACCACTCTTAGCCATGGTTGACTGGTCACTGGTCCACAGGCCAGTTTACACCACTGGGGTCAACTAGTCTATCTGAGAGTCTGAGAAAAACCCTTGAATGAGTAGGTGTGTCCAAACGTTTGACTGGTACTGTATACCTACTGCATATATATATACAGTGGGGAGAACAAGTATTTGATACACTGCCGATTTTTCAGGTTTTCCTACTTACAAAGCATGTAGAGGTCTGTAATTTTTATCATAGGTACACTTCAACTGTGAGAGACGGAATCTAAAACAAAAATCCAAAAAATAACATTGTATGATTTTTAAGTATTTAATTAGCATTTTATTGCATGACATAAGTATTCACTACAGGGAGAGCTCGAAATTGTAAGCCCCTTTGGTGCTGCCCTAGAGTTACATTAGAAGTGGCCTTCGATGAAGGCTTAATGTCACTGGCCACAGATAAAATTACGTCAAACTCTGACAGTGTATCTGACAAAGTATTCACCCCCCTGGGCATTTTTCTATTTTTGTGCATTGCAACCTGTAATTTAAATCAAGTTTAATTTGGATTTCATGTAAATGGACATACACAAAATAGTCCAAATTGGTGAAGTGAAATGAAATAAATAACTCATTTACATTTTTTGGGACAAATGTTAAACGGAGAAGTGGTGCATGCATGTGTATTCACCCCCTTTGCTATGAAGCCCCTAAATAAGATTTGGTGCAACCAATTACCGTCAACTTTAATTGGTGCAACCAATTAAAGTCCACCTGTGTGCAATGTGTCACATGATCTGTCACATGATCTCAGTATATATACACCTGTTCTGAAAGGCCCCATAGTCTGTAACACTACTAAGCAATGGGCACCACCACTAAGCAAGGGGCACCACCACTAAGCAAGGGGCACCACCACTAAGCAAGGGGCACCACCACTAAGCAAGGGGGGGCACCACCACTAAGCAAAGGGCACCACCACTAAGGGCACCACCACTAAGCAAGGGTCACCACCACTAACCAAGGGGCACCACCACTAAGCAAGGGGCACCACCACAAAAGGCACCACCACTAAGGGGCAAAGGGCACCACCACTAAGCAAAGGGCACCACCACTAAGCACCACCACAAGCAAGGGGCACCACCACTAAGCAAGGGGCACCACCACTATGCAAGGGGCACCACCAAGCAAGCAGTACCATGAAGACCAAGAAGCTCTCTCAGTTCAGGGACAAAGTTGTGGAGTACAGATCAGGGTTAGATTATAAAACATATCCGAAACTTTGAACATCCCACAGAGCACCATTAAATCCATTATTAAAAAATGGAAAGAATATGGCACCACAACAAACCTGTCAAGAGGGGGCCGCCCACCAAAACGCGTGGAACAGGCAAGGAGGGCATTAATCAGAGAGGCAATAAAGAGACCAAAGATGACCCTGAAGGAGCTGCAAAGCTCCACAGCAGAGATTTGAGTATCTGTCCATAGGACCACGTTAAGCCATACACGCTACAGAGCTGGGCTTTAAGGAAGAGTGGTCAGAAAAAAGCCATTGCTTAAAGGAAAAAATAAGCAAACAAGTTTGGTGTTCGCCAAAAGGCATGTGGGAGACTCCCCGAACATATGGAAGAAGGTACTCTGGTTAGATGAAACTAAAATGTAGGTTTTTGACCATCAAGGAAATCGCTATGTCTGGCGCAAACCCAACACCTCTCATCACCTCAAGAGCACCATCCCCACAGTGAAGCATGGTGGTGGCAGCATCATGCTGTGGGTATGTTTTTCATCGACAGGGACTGGGAAACTGGTAAGAATCCCTGGCCAGGGAGATATGTATACTGTAGCTAAGAAAGTAATACTAAGTGTATGAATCCCTGAAGATCACTGACGTCATAATTCAACCATGATTCAACCAAGTTCCCAGTTGTCTTGAAAGCACCATTAATCCAGAGAATTCCAGACTTTGATTACAAAGTTTGATGACAAAATTTGCCAAGAAGGACCGCCGCTCCACCTTCCTGTTCAAGTGAGCACAGCACAACAGGATGAGTCCAAAAAGGTATTGTATGCTGCTGCATAAATTATGTAATATGCCAGGGAGATATGTACACTATAGCTAAGAATGTAATACTAAGTGTATGTTGTGTAGTAAGCTGTTAGTAGCCCATGTGCCTAAACCTAATAATTTGTTCCCTTTTCCACTCATAACTTAGCCTTCTGTTTCAGGCTAAGACTTAGCCTACTGTTTAGCCTGTTTTAGAGAACTGTCATCATTGAATATTGTAAGACCTGCCATTGTATGCTTACATGCCCCCTTTATTTATCATACGGTTCTGACTTGGTTTACAGGGAGAATACAGTAAGATCGGCCCCAGTTCTGAATTCTGTCTCTGTACATTTCAAAGTGCTGAACAAACAGTTATATTGACAATTATGAGGAGGCATTGTCTATTAATTATATACTTATTGATTGAAGATGTCATTGGAAACACTTATCTTCCTCTATCGTTTTTACTGCAAAACCTAGAAACGCGTAATTTTCTTATATGTTGATGTTGGGGTGGTGCTGGATGGATATGAAGTTGAAACATGTGGAAATGTCCCTTTAAGCCAAAGTAAGCTAGCAGTGTTATTAAAAGTCTAACTGAAACATTCATTGAACGTTGAGGAAGTTATTCAAAAACCTCCATGCAACCTAAAGATGAATGTTTCCAGGAAAAATTGTTCATATCCATTCTTAGAACGTTTAAAAAATGTTCCGTTTTACTGGTTTGGAAATGTACAGTAGCTTCGTTTCCAGAATCAATTAGAAACTAAAAACGTACATTCCCACAACTTCCAAAGGAACAAAGGAACCAAATGTGCTAGCTGGGTGCTCTCTTATAATTTAAAAAGTCCACAAAAAGTCCCACTGTACCTAACATCATTATTAACCTTTAGACGTACAAGTTACCATACCAGTCGCAGGGATGGCTAACTCTGGAAATTCCTTTCGTTTTTTTGCACCTTGCTTGTGGAATAATCTTCAAAATTCGAAATGTTTTTATTTTGGTGCCTCTAGGGCAATTCAGACTGCTGATTGAGGACCTTCTTACTGAAGAATGTGTTTATTTTCTATGATCAGGTGTTGTATTTCTGCTTTGCATTTCATATCTGTATTTGATGCGTGTATCTTTGTAATTACAGGGTTCATATGTAAAATAGACCTTGGTCTCAACATGACTGCCTTTCAAAATAAACATTCAAATAAGACATCAATTCAACGTCAACCAGTGTGGTGCCCAGTGGGATGAAATGCTTCCAAGGAAGTCGTCACCGGTAGTCCCACAGGTGTTGGACAGGAACTCCACGGCAGTGCCAAGGACCCGCTTCCCTCCTGGATGGTGCAAGTTGTTGACAATAGCTAGTGTGTGTGTGTGCATGGGCGCGTGTACACACACGCTCAGAAACATAGGTACACACAAGCACACACACACACACACTTCTAGCCTATTTGCAAGTCTATTACCTCATCCCTTCGTAGACTCTAGTTGAATCAAATCAAAATCAAATCAAATCTAATTTTATTTGTCACATACACATGGTTAGCAGATGTTAATGCGAGTGTAGCGAAATGCTTGTGCTTCTAGTTCCGACAATGCAGTAATAACCAACGAGTAATCTAACCTAACAATTCCACAACTACTACCTTATACACACAAGTGTAAAGGGATAAAGAATATACATAAAGATATATGAATGAGTGATGGTACAGAACAGAACAGAATAGGCAAGATGCAATAGATGGTATCTAGTACAGTATATTCATATGAGATGAGTAATGTAGGGTATGTAAACGAAAAAGTGGCGTAGTTTAAAGTGGCTAGTGATACATGTATTACATAAAGGTGGCAAGATGCAGTAGATGATATAGAGTACAGTATATACATATACATCTGAGATGAGTAATGTAGGGTATGTAAACATTATATAAAGTGGCATTGTTTAAAGTGGCTAGTGATACATTTTTTACATCAATTTCCATTATTAAAGTGGCTGGAGTTGAGTCAGTATGTTGGCAGCAGCCACTCAATGTTAGTGATGGCTGTTTAACAGTCTGATGGCCTTGAGATAGAAGCTGTTTTTCAGTCTCTCTGTCCCTGCTTTGATGCACCTGTACTGACCTCGCCTTCTGGATGATAGCGGGTTGAACAGGCAGTGGCTTGGGTAGTTGTTGGCCATGCACGCCTCCAACTCAATCATCAAGTTTGCGGACGCCACTACAGTGGTAGGCTTGATTACCAACAACGACGAGACGGCCTATAGGGAGGAGGTGAGGGCCCTCGCAGTGTGGTGTCAGGAAAATAACCTCACACTCAACGTCAACAAAACTAAGGAGATGATTGTGGACTTCAGGAAACAGCAGAGGGAACACCCCCTATCCACATCGATGGAACAGTAGTGGAGAGGGTAGCAAGTTTTAAGTTCCTCGGCATACACATCACAGACAAACTGAATTGGTCCACTCACACAGACAGCATCATGAAGAAGGCGCAGCAGCGCCTGTTCAACCTCAGGAGGCTGAAGAAATTCGGCTTTTCACCAAAAGCACTCACAAACTTCTACAGATGCACAATCGAGAGCATCCTGGCGGGCTGTATCACCGCCTGGTACGGCAACTGCTCCGCCCACAACCGTAAGGCTCTCCAGAGGGTAGTGAGGTCTGCACAACGCATCACCGGGGGCAAACTACCTGCCCTCCAGGACACCTACACCACCCGATGTTACAGGAAGGCCATAAAGATCATCAAGGACATCAACCACCCGAGCCACTGCCTGTTCACCCCACTATCATCCAGAAGGCGAGGTCAGTACAGGTGCATCAAAGCTGGGACCGAGAGACTGCAAAACAGCTTCTATCTCAAGGCCATCAGACTGTTAAACAGCCACCACTAACATTGAGTGGCTGCTGCCAACACACTGACACTGACACTGACGCAACTCCAGCCACTTTAATAATGGGAATTGATGGGAAATGATGTAAATATATCACTAGCCACTTTAAACAATGCTACCTTATATAATGTTACTTACCCTACATTATTCATCTCATATGCATACGTATATACTGTACTCTATATCATCGACTGCATCCTTATGTAATACATGTATCACTAGCCACTTTAACTATGCCACTTTGTTTACATACTCATCTCATATGTATATACTGTACTCAATACCATCTACTGTATCTTGCCTATGCTGCTCTGTACCATCACTCATTCATATATCCTTATGTACATATTCTTTATCCCCTTACACTGTGTATAAGACAGTAGTTTTGGAATTGTTAGTTAGATTACTTGTTGGTTATTACTGCATTGTCGGAACTAGAAGCACAAGCATTTCGCTACACTCGCATTAACATCTGCTAACCATGTGTATGTGACAAATAAAATTTGATTTGATTTGATTTGAGCATACAAGACCTTTTTGGACTCATCCTGTTGTGCTGTGCTCACTTGAACAGGAAGGTGGAGCGGCGGTCCTTCTTGGCAAATTTTGTCATCAAACTTTGTAATCAAAGTCTGGAATTCTCTGGATTAATGGTGCTTTCAAGACAACTGGGAACTCAGTTGGTTGAATCATGGTTGAATTATGACATCAGTGATCTTCACGTTGGAGCTCTAGAAAGAGGCCTGAGTTCCCGACTTGGAATTCCTTGTTGGATGACCATTCAAAGCGTATTTTCCTAGTCTGAGCTATTTTTTTTCAGAGTTCCCAGTTGTCTAGAACATTGGTTCATATTCTTTGCTAGTTAGTGAGTTATTAGCCCAGATATACAGGTAATTACAACTAGCTCATTTCTAGTCAACAATGGGAAGTGGTCATTTCCAACAAGAGCACAAAATGTGTGCATTTCTATCCATCTTTGAAAAGCAAGTCAGGTAAAGAGCTTTTTATGTATTATTTTCAATTTTCACGTAACATGATGACCTGAAGCAAGGATATGCATATTCTTGATACCATTTGTGTCAATGGTGGGTGTAGCTGGTGCATGGAAGTCAGGCGCAGGAGACCAGAGATGAGTGGACAAAGCACTTTACTTAGGCAATCATAATACAGAACGCAACCGCGTCACAAAACAAATGCCCAAGGAACAAGTGTGGCAGCACAAAGTACAAAACCCAAGTACAAAGTACCGGCTGCCACAAAGCACGGGCATAAAACAAAACCCGGCGCAAACCAGCTGGAAGCGTGCCAACCTTGACAAATAAACAATACCCCACACAGACACAGACATGGAGGGAACAGAGGGCAAAATACACATAGTAATGATGACGAGTTGTAAACCAGGTGTGCAGGAAAACAAAACAAAACTAATGGAAAATGAAAAGTGGAGCGGCGATGGCTAGAAGACCGGTGACGTCAACCGCCGAACGCCGCCCAAACAAGGAGAGGGACCAACTTCGGCAGAAGTCATGACAATTTGAAAGGAAACACTTTGAAGTTCGTGAAAATGTGAAATGAACGTAGGAGAATATAACACATTAGACCTGGTAGAAGATAATACTTTTTTTTGTACCATCGTCTTTGAAATGCAAGAGAAAGGCGAAAATGTATTATTCTAGCCCAGGCGCAATTTAGATGTTGGCCACTAGATGGTAGCAGTGTGTGTACAATGTTTTGGACTGATCCAATGAACCATTGCATTTCTGTTCGAAATTTGGTATCAAGACTGCCCAAATGTGCCTAATTGGTTTATTAATAACTTTTCAAGTTCACAACCTTGCACTCTCCTCAAACAATAGCATGGTATTCTACTACTGTAAATTGGACAGTGCAGTTATATTAAGAAGAATTTAAGCTTGCTGCCAATATCCGATATGTCTATGTCCTGGGAAATTTTCTTACAACCTCATGCTAATCACATTAGCCTACGTTAGCTCAACCGTCCCGCGGGGACCAACCGATCCTGTAGAGGTTAAAGGGGAAGTTTTGTATTTTGAGACAGTCTTGAATAAGCTAAGTAGCCAATAGGTAGAGCATAGCATAATTTGTCTGATTCTCTGTAATAATGGTATGGGAATAATATTTTATTTTATTTTATTTTGTTTCTTGCATCAAACACAACATTATCAGCCACCCCCTTGTCTGAAGGACAAGTGGATAAACAGGTTAATTTCAAGCCCTGCATGTTTTTTAACAGAAGTCTCATGGAATGTGGCTATTGAACACCACACATTGGCTTCTACTGTAGGCTGAATGATAGAACAGCTATTTCCATGTTAAAATGTTATGGGACTCTTTTTGCCTCTATTGTTTTTGATGGTAGTCCACTCTGGTAGGCCTACATTATGATCAAATATCTATCGTAGCCAGCTTGACCACTGTTAAAACTGTAACTTAAAGCGGGTATAGCCTCAGTGTTTACAGTAAACGCGTGCGCGAAGTTGCACAGAACGCAAACTGTAATGTTCATGTCGGATAAGACAAACCCAAACATACAAGGTTGGCAGTCATCTAATTATACACAGACAGACAAAGTGTTTAGTATTAGGTATTAGGCAATCGGGAGAGGAGAGGGGAAGAGGGGAGAGGAAATGAGAGGGTAAGAGAGGAGAGTAATGTAGAGGGGAAGAGAGGAGAGGAATGTAGAGGGGAAGAGAGGAGAGGAATGTAGAGGGGAAGAGAGGAGAGGAATGTAGAGGGGAAGAGAGGAGAGGAATGTAGAGGGGAAGAGAGGAGAGGAATGTAGAGGGGAAGAGAGGAGAGGAATGTAGAGGGGAAGAGAGGAGAGGAATGTAGAGGGGAAGAGAGGAGGGAAAGAGAAGAGGAGAGGAATGTAGAGGGGAAGAGAGGAGAGGAATGTAGAGGGGAAGAGAGGAGAGGAATGTAGAGGGGAAGAGAGGAGAGGAATGTAGAGGGGAAGAGAGGAGAGGAGGGGAAAGGAAGGGAAGGAGAGGAGAGGAGAGGAGAGGAGGGGGAGGAAAGGAAATGAGAGCAAAGGAAAGTAAAAGAAAGGAGAGGGAAGAGGAGAGGGGAGTAAAGGACAGGAAATGAGAGGAATGGAAAGGAAAGGTTAGGGGAAAGGAGTGGAGATGGGATGAAAGGAGAGGATAGGGGAGGAAAGGAAAGGAGAGGAGAGGAAAGGAATGGAAAGGAAAGGAAAGGAAAGGAAAGGAAAGGAAAGGAAAGGAAAGGAAAGGAAAGGAAAGAAAATGAAAGGTGAGGAAAGGACAGGACAGGAGATGGAAGGGGAGGAAAGGAAATGAGAGGAAAGGGGAGGAGAGGGAAGGAAAGAGAGGAGAGGAGAGGAGAGGAGAGGAGAGGAGAGGAGAGGAGAGAGAGGAGAGGAGAGGAGAGGAGAGGAGAGGAGAGGAGAGGAGAGGGGAGCAGAGGGGAGCAGAGGGGAGCAGAGGGGAGCAGAGGGGAGTAAAGGAAATGAGAGGAATGGAAAGAAGAGGAGAGGAGAGGAAAATAGAGGGGAGGGGAGGAAAGGAAAGGAAATGGGAGGAGAGGAGAGGAGAGGAGAGGAGAGGCAGAATTGTATCATTGTAAACTCTCAGAGATCCAGCAGGTCAAAAGTTGTTCCCTGTGTCTTCTCCACTTCTCCTCTTCTTCCAAGACCTGATGCTTCTGGATAGGTATAAACCACATCTCCACCTAGAGGCCACTATATTTATTTCACCTATCAGCTCTGTGAAGAGCAGTAAAAAGTAACTTGTCTGAAATGAAACACGACCATTGTTCTCATCTGATGTGGCGTCTCTTTTCCGTCTGACGTTGTAATACGAGCTGTGTTTCAAGTTTCAACAACTGGAAAGATCCAAACAGCTCTTCTATTCAGACACGTAACTGCAGACGTCAGCCGGTCAGCGGGTTTCTATTGAGCTCTTCCTTCGTCGGCTTTTTTAACAGTGTCAGTTTTTATGTGTTGTCTCCACTAAACATATAGGACATACCTTGTCTCACTAAACATTATGACTGTGATAGGGGTTTGAGAGATGTATACTTTGTTACATTTCCAACCATACTAGAGTGCTTTTACTAAACACCCTCAGCTCATGTTCAGTTCAGTTCTGATGGTTTATAATGGTGTGTGTATGTTGTACTTACGGAGCTATTCAAACAGCTCACAAGTAGTTCATCCCATGTTTTAAATTAGGCCTTGGAAAGCGTTGTCCTTCCACAAGTCTATTGACATCTCGGTCTGTCCTCTTTCTCTGCTCTCTCTTTCTGGAGAGTGACACCAGACATCAGTGTAGACGTGTGTTGTAATGTACAACAACCACCAGATGGCGGAATCTCACCAATGACCAGAGCTTTCCAACCATTTTCCAAGAGAACTTCTGTGCATTAGAAATGGCAGCCAATTCCCTATAGTTCACTACTTTTGATCAGAGCTCTATGGGCCCTGCTCAAAAGTAGTACACTATATAGGGAATAGTGTGTCATTTGGGACTCATACACCGGGTTGGCCTCGTCCTAGAGAGCTACTGGGTGTGTTAGAGAAGGTTTGGAGCAAAACCCTGCACATCCACAAATCAGCTGTCACAGTGGAGAGGTGAGTAGTGACTGGGATAGTGTAGCCAGGGGACAAGGATGACAGTGGACAGGGATGACAGGGGACATGGACAGTGAAACTGCCAGGGGACAGTGGACAGGAACAACACCAAGGAAACTGTACCAGCCTACACATAGTAGGGCTCAGGTCGGCATGGTAACTGAAACCTTATAGGACCAGTAGCAGAGCCATGGCTAGTAGATAAACCAGATAGCATCAGCCCATGCTCCTACACACGCACGCACACACACACACACACACACACACACACACACACACACACACACACACACACACACACACACACACACACACACACACACACACACACCTATGTTTCTACAGTTGGGAGGAACTGGAGTCAACCCTGCTGCTGTCCTAGTCCCTGTGAACTAATGAATTAATTAAACCAATGAATGACTGAGCTGACTATATTAATCGCGAGCAGCATATCACCTTGCATACCACCACTGGCTTGCCTCTGAAGATAAGCAGGTTTTGGTCCTGATCAGTCCCTGGAAGGAGCAGGGTTGGTCCTGTTCAGTCCCTGGATGGGAGCAGGGTCGGTCCTGTTCTACCTCTGGAAGGGAGCAGGGCTGGTCCTGGTCGGTCCCTAGAAGGAGCAGGGTCGGTCCTGTTTGTTCCCAGGATGGGAGCAGAGTCGGTCCTGTTCTGCCTCTGGAAGGGAGCAGGGCTGGTCCTGGTCGGTCCCTGGAAGGAGCAGGGTAGGTCCTGTTCGGTCCCTGGAAGGGAGCAGGGCTGATCCTGGTCGGTCCCTGGATGAGAACAGGGTTGGTCCTGGTTGGTCCCAGGATGGGAACAGGGTTGGTCCTGGTCAGTTCCTGGATGGGAGAACAGATGCTGCTGGAAGTGGTGTAGGGGGGCCAGTAGGAGGCACTCTTCCCACTGGTCCAAGGAGGTCTCAGGGCAGTAAAGGGGATATTGCCCTGTATAGGGTGCTGTCTTTGGGATGGGACATTAAATGAGTGTCCTGACTCTCTGTTGTCATTAAAAATCTCATGGCACTTAATAAAAGTGGTATTTAAATCCAATATATTATTATTATTAATGAATAATGAAAGGTGAATGAGGCTTATCTGTAGAGCTCAGTTATGACTGTGTGTGAGCCTAAGGGAGGGAGTCGGGCACTGTGCGCTTTTACATGATGAGTAATGTTGCTTGATACCTGAAGACTTGGTCCTGAAGATACCTGCTAGGCGTTTAGCTCAGTGGGCTAACACAGTCTTGTGGAGGGCTGGGGCAGATATTGTCATGTAAACACAATAAACACCCAATATGAACAACTTATCATAAGAACATAAACCAGGTGGAAGTTTTGAGGGCAGCACTGCAGAGAGAATGAGAGCGAGAGAGATCTCTAAGTAACAGTGAGGTTCAGATCTGATCAAGGCGAGATTAATCAAGCCGTAAAGCTCGATTACCAGCTGAAAATAGCAGCAGCTTATTTGAATGAGATTGCTATGCAGCAGTGTGAACTGTGCAGCTTGGTGCTACCGAAGACACACACACAATCTCTCTCTGATGCTTTCTGATTCATCTTAAAGGGATAAATAACTGATTCAATCATTTGATTATCACATCTTGACCAATAAAGTATGTTCCAGAGTCAAGGCTTAAGAAAGATTCCCAGCTAGCACATAACGTTCTGAGAACCATATGTTTCTTAGAGCTTGGTGAGAGAGTGGTTGTTCTATGGTTATTTTGCCTACAACCTTCCCACAACTCTCTGGTGCAGGATAGTTGTTTGGCTTTGGAACATTCTCAGCACATTTAAGGAACTTGACAAAATACTGTTATTTTCCTGGTATTTCATTACTTTAACAGAACGTTTCCTAAAAGTTCAAACATGGTTACATTTCATTTACATTTTGGTAATGTTCTAGGAATGTTCTAAAACTGGTTTGACATTGGGAATGTTCTCACGTTGTTCTGAGAACGTTAAGAAACAACCTTCTTCTTTGTGAATTTCAGTAATTCAGTAAAATGTTTCCTACAGGTTTCCTCATTGTTCTACTTAGAGTCATGTTCTCATTGTTCCGAGAACGTTTAGAAAACTTTCTATAAAAAACACAAGAAAACTTTAGTAACGTTCAGAGAATGTTATAATAACGTTATTTAAAAACATACACATTCTGTTCTCAGCATCAACAACAATCTCTCTATCCTCTATCTTTTTGAGTGTGTTCAGGTGTGTTGGCCGCGCCCACACCTGATCTTAATGAGTGTATGTTTCCCTTGAAATGGGGTCTGTTTGAATAGACTAAAATGAAACATGACATGTTAGCTCCATCCTTGTGGCGCAGTGGAGTAATTCCATGGATAGAGAACATAAGTTCAAGTCTCACTGACGCTGATGCTGTGCCACAATAAAAAACAAATGTGTTTGCATGATTAATAGCTAAGAAAATTAATTTCCATGTGACCTATCTGTGCTTGGAGTTCAAATTGTATTGGTCACATACACGTATTTAGCAGGTGTAGCAAAATGCTTGTGTTTCTAGCTCCAACAGTGCAGTAATATTTAACAATACACACAAATCTAAAGTAACGGAATAAAGAATATATAAATATTAAGGCGCGCAGTGTCAGAGCGGCGTAGACTAACATACAGTAGGATAGAATACAGTATATATGAGATGAGTAATGCAAAATATGTAAACATTATTAAAGTGACTAGTATTCCATTGTTAAAGTGGTCAGTGATGTCAAGTCTAAATACAGTGGGGCAAAAAAGTATTTAGTCAGCCACCAATTGTGCAAGTTCTCCCACTTAAAAAGATGAGAGAGGCCTGTAATTTTCATCATAGGTACACTTCAACTATGACAGACAAAATGAGAAAAAAAAATCCAGAAAATCACATTGTAGGATTTTTTATGAATTTATTTGCAAATTATGGTGGAAAATAAGTATTTGGTCAATAACAAAAGTTTATCTCAATACTTTGTTATATACCCTTTGTTGGCAATGACAGAGGTCAAACGTTTTCTATAAGTCTTCACAAGGCTTTCACACACTGTTGCTGGTATTTTGGCCCATTCCTCCATGCAGATCTCCTCTAGAACAATTATGTTTCGGGGCTGTTGCTGGGCAACATGGACTTTCAACTCCCTCCAAAGATGTTCTATGGGGTTGAGATCTGGAGACTGGCTAGGCCACTCCAGGACCTTGAAATGCTTCTTACGAAGCCACTCCTTCCTTGCCCTGGCGGTGTGTTTGGGATCATTGTCATGCTGAAAGACCCAGCCATCTTCAATGCCCTTGCTGATGGAAGGAGGTTTTCACTCAAAATCTCACGATACATGGCCCCATTTATTCTTTCCTTTACACGGATCAGTCATTCTGGTCCCTTTGCAGAAAAACAGCCCCAAAGCATGATGTTTCCACCCACATGCTTCACAGTAGGTATGGTGTTCTTTGGATGCAACTCAGCATTCTTTGTCCTCCAAACACGACGAGTTGAGTTTTTCTCATTTTGTCTGTCATAGTTGAAGTGTACCTATGATGAACATTACAGGCCTCTCTCATCTTTTTAAGTGGGAGAACTTGCACAATTGGTGGCTGACTAACTCGTTTTTTGCCCCACTGTATATAGGGCAGCAGCCTCTAATGTGCTAGTGATGGCTATTTAACAGTCTGACAGCCTTGAGATAGAAGCTGTTTTTCAGTCTCTCTGTCCCAGATTTGATGCACCTGTACTGACCTCACCTTCTGGATGATAGCTGGGTGAACAGGCAGTGGCTCGGGTGGTTGTTGTCCTTGATTATCTTTTTGGCCTTCCTGTGACATCGGGTGGTGAAGGTGTCCTGGAGGGCAGGTAGTTTGCTCCCGGTGATACGGTGGGCAGACTGCACCACCCTCTCGAGAACCCTGCAGTTGTGGGCTGTGCAGTTGCTGTACCAGGCGGCGATACAGCCCAACAGGATGCTCTTAGTTGTGCATCTGTAAAAGTTTGTGAGGGTTTTAGGTGCCAAAACAGTTAAGCTATGCTAGCTGTCTTGTTGAAACATGTCCTCAGAACATTATTTTGTTACCTTCTAATAACCTATAATTTCCGTTCTCAGAACATTAATGAAAACATTCAGGGAACCATAGTAAAACGTTCTCAGAACCTCCTCGCAACCTAAAACTGAACGTTCCCAGAACAGGCAAAATGTTCACTTCAGTTATCAGAATGTTTAAAAAACGTTCAGTTTTACTTCAGGAAACGCATGACTTTGTTCCCACAACCAATAGGTAACTTCAAAGGAACCAAATGTGCTAGCTGAGGAAAGATTAGCCTCTTATCTTGCCTTTTTCTTGTGTTTAAATGTGTTTAATAAACCCGTTTAATCATAGATAAATATCCCACAGAAGCCTTGACTGACTAGATTTTTAAATGCAGGGAGTACTGAATGTATACAACACATCTAGTTTGAATTTTGTGCATTATTTACCTGCATGTGTAACTCCACCCATGAATTTCTCAACATCCTTATTTGGGCTGAGAACGTCTTGAACGCAGTGCCATTTCATTGAAAAGGCGTGAGATGGGTGTGGTTTACCCACACATATCCAATTAAACACCAGTCATCTGTGGAAAGGGGCGAGGCCGCAGAGGGAAACCCTTGCAGTCTGTGGGTGGGAGTTGGAGGAGGGGGCGGGGTTATGAGTCGGAAGTGTCTCCCTACTGGCCCAGCTGTCATCGACAAGAAGAGACCATTCTTACCGGTTGACTTGGAAATGCAGAAAATTGAAAAAAGCTGAAATATGGCAACATCTAGGAACCATAAGGACATGACGACAATTTAGAGGTACATAATGCACGATATAGAATCCGTTTCAGAAATGTAATGTCGTACCAGAGAAATGCACTCAGGTTTATACCCGTGGTTTAGAATTGCACAAAAATTATGACGACAACGATTGGTGCTAAGCTATGACATTGAACACACAGGACACGAAACCGACGAGGTCGTTTAAAGATACACACACCATTTAATACCAATATCACCGCATATCCAGCCCGTGTATCGCTGTCGGTGAAATTTTCGGATACATTGTTTAATTTGTCATCGACATTGTTGCCTATCTGCTTCGATTGCTCGTTAGAACGGCTACAATGTATCTACTGTATTAGCTTGTCGGCTATTACCCTAGCCGAGCGGCTTGTATACGGGGAACTAGGCTACCCTAGATTCAGCATAGACAAGAAACGTCACCAGCATTTTCTTCTTTAACTGGTCGCGACGGAGGAGGTCATTGCAGAAAAAATCTAGATATTCGGTAGGTGTTGGTGTATTTACCTTCATTATAACGCACGGGCATAGACACACACTACACTGCATATAGACCAACACTGATAATCGTAATGTGTTTGATTGACAGGGCACATGGAGCCCAATGCAGCAGCTGTTAGCTTGCTAGCCACATAACGACCTTTGGGAAGAGAAACGTCAACTAATAGCGTAGCCAGTCTGCCTGGTGCTATGTGCTTATACCGCAGCTAACCTACGCAGGTTCACTCAGGTGTTTTCTGTTGTGGCCTGCTAGTGCTACTGCTATGCTAAGTCTGTTATTTTATCATGTAGCTTTGGCCTACTGTGGCTGAGCGAGTCAATGATTTAATCTCATTGTTACATCACTAGCAGTCTGCAGTTGCAGCAAAGTCACTGCAGTTGGCAAGGCTGGTGTTGTTTTGGATGGCCTGTAGGATCAAATTGTAGAATGATAGCCTTTGTATTTATGTCCCCCCCCTGTCCCTCCCCCTCTCTTGCCCCGGTCCCTCCCCCCCTCTCTTGCCCCTGTTGTCCCTCCCCCTCTCTTGCCCCTGTTGTCCCTCCCCCTCTCTTGCCCCTGTTGTCCCTCCCCCTCTTGCCCCTGTTGTCCCTCCCCTCCCTTGCCCCTGTTCTCCCCCCCCTCCCTTGCCCCTGCCCCCCCCCCTCCCTTGCCCCTGTACTCCCCCTCCCTTGCCCCTGTACTCCCCCCTCCCTTGCCCCTGTACTCCCCCCTCCCTCCCTTGCCCCTGTTACCCCCCTCCCTTGCCCCTGTTTCTCCCCCCACCCTTGCCCCTGTTTCTCCCCCCTCCCTTGCCCCTGTTTCTCCCCCCTTGCCCCTGTTTCTCTGACCCTGTCTCTCTCCCCCTCGACCCCGTATCCCTCCCCCGTCTCCCCCTCGACCCCTCCCCCTCGACCCTCTCTCTCGGCCTACCCTCGACCCTCTCTCTTTGACCCTCCACCCCCTCCCTCGATCCTCTCTCCCCCTCCCTCGACCCTGTCTAGTCCGCTTCTCACCCGTCTCCCCCTTTTTACCTCACCCACTGTTTTCCCTACATCACCTTTCCCTCCCCTTTCTTCTCACGCATGCCTTCACTCCTGTCCTCTCCCTCACCCCCTTTCTCCCTTCTATTCCTCCCTCTCTCCCGCACTCCTCTCCTTCCCTCCCCATGTTATACAGTAGGAAATAGGCCTAGAAGACATTGAGATAAGAAGAACAAAGTTGAGGAGGAAATATTGTCTTTACCCCGGGATTCATAAATGGATGACTACGGCTTCGGAGTCCTGGTGAAGAATAACGGCAGTGGCAACAAGTCTGCTTTCCCTGTGAGGATCCCCCCTCACCTCCAACCTCAGCCCCCCCACCTCAATCACCCTGCCAACCCCCCAGCCCCCTTCATTCGTCAACAGCACCTCGGCCACCAATGGAGGAGGTAGCGCATGGCTGTTCCCCTCCGTAACACCCCACAGTAACATGCAGGATGAGATCCTTGACTCCGACAAGTCCAAAGCCCTGGACCTCCAGGACCTGCAGGAGAAGGCCCAGCCGCAGGCCCTCTCCCCTGGGCAGCAAGAGGCCGGAGGTGGCCTAGGGGAGCTGGATGGAATCCTACCTGAGGACGGCTCCCTGGAGAAGGGCTCGTTGGAGACCGGTGGGAAGGAGAAGCTTAGGGGTGGGATGGACTCTCCTCCGGTGTTGGGGGGGTTTGACTACCAGGACAGCCTGGGGATGGGGACATCCGGAGCCCAATCTACCACCACCTCCTCCTTGACCTCCTTCAACAACTGGTCCCCGACCATACCTTCCAACCCCTCCCCCGTTATCGGCGAGGACGTCGGGGGTGGGTTCTTTGGCCCGGCTGGTTCCAACGCTAACGGACCCCAGATGCTGTTCCAGAACTTCTCCCACCACGCGGGGCCCGGCTTCGGCGGGGCGGGGGGCAGCTTCTCCCCCCAAATCGGCCCGGTCTCCCAGCACCACCCTCCTCCCCACCACTACCACCCCCACAACCAGGGGGTCCCCCCTCAGCACCGTCGCTCTCCAGCCTCCCCCCACCCTCCCCAGCCCTCCTTCCCTCCTCACCCCCACCGCTCTGGAGCTTTCACCCAGCTGCCCCACCTGGCCCCGGCCCAGTCCAAGCCCCCCTCCCCTTGGGGCAGCTACCAGAGCCCCGCCCCCCCCACTTCCACCTCCTGGAGCCCCGGGGGAGGTGGGTACGGTGGCTGGGGAGGGTCACAGGGGGTTCGTGAGTACCGCAGGGGCCTCAATGGAGGGGTGACGGCCCTCAACTCCAACTCACCACTTAAGAAGTCTTTCCCCAACAATCAGGTACTGAACTAGCTAGATATACTGCACACTCCCCTCTAACAACCTGGTACTGAACTAGCTAGATATACTGCACACTCCCCTCTAACAACCTGGTACTGAACTAGCTAGATATACTGCACACTCCCCTCTAACAACCTGGTACTGAACTAGCTAGATATACTGCACACTCCCCTCTAACAACCTGGTACTGAACTAGCTAGATATACTGCACACTCCCCTCTAACAACCTGGTACTGAACTAGCTAGATATACTGCACACTCCCCTCTAACAACCTGGTACTGAACTAGCTAGATATACTGCACACTCCCCTCTAACAACCTGGTACTGAACTAGCTAGATATACTGCACACTGCACCCCTCTAACAACCTGGTACTGAACTAGCTAGATATACTGCACACTCCCCTCTAACAACCTGGTACTGAACTAGCTAGATATACTGCACACTCCCTCTAACAACCTGGTACTGAACTAGCTAGATATACTGCACACTCCCCTCTAACAACCTGGTACTGAACTAGCTAGATATACTGCACACTCCCCTCTAACAACCTGGTACTGAACTAGCTAGATATACTGCACACTCCCCTCTAACAACCTGGTACTGAACTAGCTAGATATACTGCACACTCCCCTCTAACAACCTGGTACTGAACTAGCTAGATATACTGCACACTCCCCTCTAACAACCTGGTACTGAACTAGCTAGATATACTGCACACTCCCCTCTAACAACCTGGTACTGAACTAGCTAGATATACTGCACACTCCCCTCTAACAACCTGGTACTGAACTAGCTAGATATACTGCACACTCCCATCTAATAACCTGGTACTGTTAGATGTACAGTTGAAGTCGGAAGTTTACATACTTAGGTTGGAGTCTTAAACTCGTTTTTCAACCACTCCACAAAACTATAGTTTTGACAAGTTGTTTAGGGTATCTACTTTGTGCATGACACAAGGAATTTTTCCAACAAATGTTTAGACTGATTTAATTCACTGTATCACAATTCCAGTGGGTCAGCAGTTTACATACACTAAGTTGACTGTACCTTTAAACAGCTTGGAAAATTCTAGAAAATGATGTCATGGCTTTAGAAGCTTCTGATAGGCTAATTGACATAATTTGATTCAATTGGAGGTGTACCTGTGGATGTATTTCAAGGCCTACTTTCAAACTCAGTGCCTCTTTGCTTGACATCATGGGAAAATCTAAAGAAATCAGCCAAGACCTCAGAAAGAGAATTGTAGACCTCCACAAGTCTGGTTCATCCTTGGGAGCAATTTCCAAATGCCTGAAGTTACCACGTTCATCTGTACAAACAATAGTATGCAAGTATAAACACCATGGGACCACGCAGCCATCATACCGCTCAGGAAGGAGACGTGTTCTGTCTCCTAGAGATTAACGTACTTTGGTGTGAAAAGTGCAAATCAATCCCAGAAGAACAGCAAAGGACCTTGTGAAGATGCTGGAGGAAACTGGTACAAAAGTATCGATATCCACAGTAAAACGAGTTCTATATCGACATAACCTGAAAGGCAACTCAGCAAGGAAGAAGCCACTGCTCCAAATCCGCCATTAAAAAAGCCAGACTATGGTTTGCAACTGGTGACATGGGGACAAAGATGATACTTTTTGGAGAAATGTGTTCTGGTCTGATGAAACAAAAATTGAACTGTTTAACCATAATGACCATCGTTATGTTTGGAGGAAAAATGGGGAGGCTTGCAAACCGAAGGTCACTATCCCAACCATGAAGCACGGGGGTGGCAGCATCATGTTGTGGGGCTGCTTTGCTGCAGGAGGGACTGGTGCACTTCTCAAAATAGATGGAATCATGAGATGGGAAAATTATGTGGATATACTGGAACAATATCTCAAGACATCAGTCAGGAAGTTAAAGCTTGGTCGCAAATGGGTCTTCCAAATGCACAATGACCCCAAACATACTTCCAAAGTTGTGGCAAAATGGCTTAAGGACAACAAAGTCAAGGTATTGGAGTGGTCATCACAAAGCCCATCCTATAGAAAATTTGTGGGCAGAACTGAAAAAGCGTGTGCGAGCAAGGAGGCTTACAAACCTGACTCAGTTACACCAGCTCTGTTAGGAGGAATGGGCCAAAATTCACCCAACTTATTGTGGGAAGCTTGTCGAAGACTACCTGAAACATTTGACCCAAGTTAAACAATTTAAAGGCAATGATACCAGATACTAACTTGGTGTATGTTAACTTCTGACCCACTGGAAATGTGATGAAAGAAATAAAATCTGAAATAAAGAATTCTCTCTACTATTATTCTGACATTTCACATTCTTAAAATAAAGTGGTGATCCTAACTGGCCTTAGACAGGGAATTTGTACTTTTATTAAGTGTCAGGAATTGTGAGAAATTGATTTTAAATGTATTTGGCTAAGGTGATTAGTAACCTTCAGACTACAACTGTATATGACACACCTCATACCTGTTAAGACCGGATGTCCCAAAGGCCTCAGACTGATGAGTAGATTAACCATATTCATATAACAGCCTACAATGAACTAGTCAATGATTTTTCTTTAATTTCAATGTTTTGCCAAACTCCAGTGGTGCTTGATTTAGTTGCTTATGATATCATTTATTTGCGATTGCAGTCCATAAAATGAACTCTCATGTGCTTCAATGGTACAATCACATGGTACTATCCCACATGTACTACATAGGACAATATTATATAATATTGTCCTATCTTCCAGGTGCCCTCTCAGAAGTATCCTCGTAATAACTCTGGGTTCAACCAAAAGGCCTGGATGGAAGACAGCATGAGTCGCACTGACAACTTCCCTTTCCAGGTGAGAGAAGTGATGAGCAAACTGTAGAGAGAAAATATATTTATCCACCCTTATAGGACATTGAAAATGGACTTCAAACATGTTTCTATATTGTTAAAACCAACACGTGCAGCTTTGTAAAGGCATTTTTGATACAAGTGTCAGAGCCAAATTATATGTTCTGATATGCGCAATACAGTACACATCAAAGTAAATGAGAAGAGCAAATATGATCTAGTTACTAGTAAGTAGAGCATCTGATAACATCAATGACAATTAGGCCAACAACTCTTTTCATGATGAAATTCCCAGTAACTATGTGTTGTTGTATATGTAGTCTTCTAGATCTGTGAATGTGGTGGTAGCGTATGCCATGAGGAGGCCTAATCCGGTAATCAGTGTTCACCCAAAATAGCACCATACTCCCTGTTTTAGTGCACTACTTTAAACCAGAGCCTGGTCAAAGGTAGTGCACTATACAGGGAATTGGGTGCCATTTGGTACGGAAACTTCAGCCTTCTTCTTTCGTTAGAGATGCAGCACGTTAAATATGGAAACCCCAGCCTCCTCCTGTTAGAGATGCAGCACGTTAAATATGGAAACCCCAGCCTCCTCCTGTTAGAGATGCAGCACGTTAAATACAGAAACCCCAGCCTCCTCCTGTTAGAGATGCAGCACGTTAAATACAGAAACCCCAGCCTCCTCCTGTTAGAGATGCAGCACGTTAAATACAGAAACCCCAGCCTCCTCCTGTTAGAGATGCAGCACGTTAAATACAGAAACCCCAGCCTCCTCCTGTTGTTAGAGATGCAGCACGTTAAATACAGAAACCCCAGCCTCCTCCTGTTGTTAGAGATGCAGCACGTTAAATACAGAAACCCCAGCCTCCTCCTGTTGTTAGAGATGCAGCACGTTAAATACAGAAACCCCAGCCTCCTCCTGTTGTTAGAGATGCAGCACGTTAAATACAGAAACCCCAGCCTCCTCCTGTTGTTAGAGATGCAGCACGTTAAATACGGAAACCCCAGCCTCCTCCTGTTGTTAGAGATGCAGCACGTTAAATACGGAAACCCCAGCCTCCTCCTGTTGTTAGAGATGCAGCACGTTAAATACGGAAACCCCAGCCTCCTCCTGTTGTTAGAGATGCAGCACGTTAAATACGGAAACCCCAGCCTCCTCCTGTTGTTAGAGATGCAGCACGTTAAATACGGAAACCCCAGCCTCCTCCTGTTGTTAGAGATGCAGCACGTTAAATACGGAAACCCCAGCCTCCTCCTGTTGTTAGAGATGCAGCACGTTAAATACGGAAACCCCAGCCTCCTCCTGTTGTTAGAGATGCCACAACGCTTGTATGACATATTGACATACTGTCATCTCACTTCTGCAGGCGTTAGCCCTGTTTGAATACATAAAGAATGCCCTGTTTGAATACATAAAGAATGCCCTGTTTGCTGTTTGAATACATAAAGAATGCCCTGTTTGAATACATAAAGAATGCCCTGTTTGAATACATAAAGAATGCCCTGTTTGAATACATAAAGAATGCCCTGTTTGAATACATAAAGAATGTCCTGTTTGAATACATAAAGAATGTCCTGTTTGAATACATAAAGAATGCCCTGTTTGAATACATAAAGAATGCCCTGTTTGAATACATAAAGAATGCCCTGTTTGAATACATAAAGAATGCCCTGTTTGAATACATAAAGAATGCCCTGTTTGAATACATAAAGAATGCCCTGTTTGAATACATAAAGAATGCCCTGTTTGAATACATAAAGAATGCCCTGTTTGAATACATAAAGAATGCCCTGTTTGAATACATAAAGAATGCCCTGTTTGAATACATAAAGAAGGCATACATCCTTTCTTCTTTGAGGTAAACGCAGATCTGACATGACCTGGATTGGCTAAAGCAGTCGGGTGTAAGTCTAGCTTTTCCAGTCACACACAGATTGGTGATTACTTCAAGGAAGGGATTATTTGAAAAGCAGTCAGTGTCTATCTACAGAGATGGGCATGTGACACAAAAGCTGTAGATGGCCTACATCTGGAGATATCTCTGTAGAATCACAGAAATACATTTTGGTGGTAGTTTGTTCGATAAGCGTCACCACAGAACGTCTCCGTGAATGTGTAACTGTTTAGGTCTAAAGTACCAGGACAACATAGTTCTCATCTATTAACAAAGCAAAATTGTGTCAAGGGTCTAGATTAGAACCTACCACGGGTTCTAGCGTCAGAATGGTTCTGTGTTCCTGTTCTTGGAAAACTGCAGGCTAATCATCGTGTTCCCTGTCTCTGTGTCTCTCAGCAGGAGAGAACCCGTTCCTTTGATGGCTTCAGCATGCACTCCCTGGAGAACAGTCTGATTGATATTATGAGGGCTGAACAGGATTCATTGAAAGGTGGGTTTCTCTGTTTCTCGCAGGATGAAAAAACACCCTGGGTCTGTATTCACAAAGCGTCTCAGAATGAGTCCTGTTCTTGAATAAGTTTTTTTCTTTTAGGAAAATAATGAATATGATTATATGTACAAGGGGGACCTGATCCTAGATGCTTTGAATATAGGCCCTGGTATTCTGTAATACTCCACGAACAATGAGGAAATATAAGATGAAAATACAGTAATGGCATATTTTCAATTTAGAGACCGAAGATTGATTTCACGTAATTCTGACCGGTTGGTAAAATGTCTAGCTGCGCTAGTGCAGGATAGAGTTGAAACGGCTCTGTCTAAACCTGCTCAATCACACACGCTTACCTGTTTAAGTACTGCTATGCTGACACTTTGATCCCTGATCCGTTCTCTCCACCACCATGAATTAAACATTTGGGTTACGTTTTGTCGCATACCATCTCTGAAGACATGTTTTATAAGCCAAGACCCAGACTGCTATTCAGAAGGAGTTTGTCACTATGTTAATTCAGGCCAGTCCATCACTTATTTCCCCCCTCTGATCATGTATCACTATCTGTTGGCTGTTAAGTCAGAGTTCTGTGGACGCTTTGATGGTTCTGCTGCTCATCTCAATTCTCATTCTCTTCAGTACATCACAGAACAGCTACAGATGTTGAAATGTGGTGGCTATATGGAGTGAGAAGGCAAAATAATGTGCATATTCGAACTGACTTCGGTCTCTTCCTCTCCAGGTCGCTATGGTTTCTCTCACCAGGGCGGAGATGGGTCTTTGCCCATGAATGGTATGGAAATGTTATATTTTGCCTCAAGTACAATAAAGTTTATAGCTTAGTTCAGCCATTCACAATACAGGTAGTCAATTGGATGCAAGTTGTTCTTGGAGTGTACATTATTTTAGAACCCTGTGCTGTTAAGAGTTGGTATAAAGGTTGTTGTCTCTTGTTTTACATGCAGCTAGGAGCTATGGCAGACGACGAGGTAAAGCCAAACCCAAAATGTCTTCATGTTTTAGCCTAAGTCATGTCATTATTTGCAAAGCGGCCATTAAACAGTACATGCTGTCTGTCTGGTTCGGCCTCTCTGTCTGGGGGAATAGGGTGCCATTTCAGATGCAACTTGTCCGTGTTTACCTCTTAAATGCGGACTGTTCACTAGTCACTGAACCTGCAGAGGAAGACTTCAAGTCCCCAGGGAGGATTTGAAATTAATAGAATTAAAAAAATCTAAATAAAATGGATTAATTGTATAAATACTATGAAGCATTTAAAAACGTCCATGTAGATTATGTGGCCTACTGCTCTGTGTTGCTTTATATACTTAACATGAAGTGTTGAAATGGATTTCCAGGTTGTCTTTATTGCAGTTGTGCTGACTGACCATCTCACACATTGCTATATTAATAATGTTCACGTGTTTGTTGTGAAATCTGATCATATGTACAGCGCAACAGCAAAAAAGATGAGCTGACATGATTGTCGGGTGCCTGTTTCCTGTTTCCTTTTATGACCTGGCTGTGGTGGCAGAAATCATGATTGGTTTCATGATCATGGTTGTCTTTTGTCTTCATCACAATGAAAAATTGCTTTATTTGAGTTAATTTGATTTCAATCAATATACTGCAATTTTATTGTAGGTGTATTTATTTGGGTACAATCTTACCCTTTTTCGACAACTGAGTCAAACAGAGCTGAGCCAAGCTCTACAGAGCTGGCCTGGTTAAATCCAAGCTCTACAGAGCTGGCCTGGTTAAATCCAAGCTCTACAGAGCTGGCCTGGTTAAATCCAAGCTCTACAGAGCTGGCCTGGTTAAACATCCACAATAGTTGTTGAAAAGGACAATGTGAAAATGAATTATCGGAGCCAGCACAGTATGGTTTGAAAATATATATTATAACCACAAATAGGTGCTAAGTGGCATAAAAATGTCCAGGCACTCGTGTTTGGTTTGAAAGTTAAAAAGCCTTTTAATGTATGAGACATTAAAATACTTCAATGTATATCAGCTTACGTCTTCATCAGGGTGTCTGTGTTAGTATGGTTTGGGTTGGCAACATGGTGTGATATAAGTCCAGGGTGTCGGGGTTAGTATGGTTTGAAATAAGTCCAGGGTGTCTGGGTTAGTATGGTTTGAAATAAGTCCAGGGTGTCTGGGTTAGTATGGTTTGAAATAAGTCCAGGGTGTCTGGGTTAGTATGGTTTGGGTTGGCAACATGGTGTGATATTAGTCCAGGGTGTCTGGGTTAGTATGGTTTGGGTTGGCAACATGGTGTGATATTAGTCCAGGGTGTCTGGGTTAGTATGGTGTGAAATAATTCCAGGGTGTCTGGGTTAGTACGGTTTGGGTTGGCAACATGGTGTGATATTAGTCCAGGGTGTCTGGGTTAGTATGGTGTGAAATAAGTCCAGGGTGTCTGGGTTAGTATGGTTTGGGTTGGCAACATGGTGTGAAATAAGTCCAGGGTGTCTGGGTTGGCAGTATGGTGTGAAATAAGTCCAGGGTGTCTGTATGGTTTGGCAACATGGTGTGAAATAAGTCCAGGGTGTCTGGGTTGGCAACATGGTGTGAAATAAGTCCATGGTGTCTGGGTTGGCAAGTATGGTTTGGGTAAGTCCATGGTGTGATATAAGTCCAGTATGGTTTGGGTTGGCAGTATGGTATGAAATAAGTCCAGGGTGTCTGGGTTAGTATGGTATGAAATAAGTCCAGGGTGTCTGGATTAGTATGGTGTGAAATAAGTCCAGGGTGTCTGGGTTAGTATGGTGTGAAATAAGTCCAGGGTGTCTGGGTTAGTATGGTTTGAAATAAGTCCAGGGTGTCTGGGTTAGTACGGTTTGGGTTGGCAACATGGTATGATATAAGTCCAGGGTGTCTGGGTTAGTATGGCTTGGGTTGGCAACATGGTGTGAAATAAGTCCAGGGTGTCTGGGTTAGTACGGTTTGGGTTGGCAACATGGTGTGAAATAAGTCCAGGGTGTCTGGGTTAGTACGGTTTGGGATGGCAACATGGTGTGAAATAAGTATCTCATCTCTACCGATCTATCTCTCTGCCCTCTAGGTCACTCTAACCTGTTTCCCATGGAGGACGAGCGGTCCTTCGGAGAGGACGAGTCAGGTGACCAGGGACTTCCTGGTTTAGGATCCGCCCACTGTTTCCCGCACCTCAACGGAGAGCGAGTGGAGAGATACTCACGCAAGGTGTTTGTGGGAGGACTGCCCCCCGATATAGATGAAGGTATTGATCAATGAACAGAATAATACACCTTTTACAATGTAGTTCTGAGTTAAAGACGATGAGAGGTGTCGCTTTTCTATGTTAATGGGTCCCGATGTGATGTCAGAGGCATGAAGGCTATGTGCTACAACTACAGGGTCCTGAAGAGCCTGTGTAGCTGACTATCTTTTACTCTTTCATTCTCAGATGAGATCACCGCCAGTTTCCGCCGGTTCGGTCACCTGTTTGTTGATTGGCCCCACAAGGCTGAGAGCAAGTCCTATTTCCCACCCAAAGGTGAGTCTGATATGGTCACATTGGCCAGGAAATACTCGGGGCCCGAGGAATGACGGGGAACACTCGGGGCCCGAGGAATGACGGGGAACACTCGGGGCCCGAGGAATGACGGGGAACACTCGGGGCCCGAGGAATGACGGGGAACACTCGGGGCCCGAGGAATGACGGGGAACACTCGGGGCCCGAGGAATGACGGGGAACACTCGGGGCCCGAGGAATGACGGGGAACACTCGGGGCCCGAGGAATGACGGGGAACACTCGGGGCCCGAGGAATGACGGGGAACACTCGGGGCCCGAGGAATGACGGGGAACACTCGGGGCCCGAGGAATGACGGGGAACACTCGGGGCCCGAGGAATGACGGGGACTAGATGGTCATGAGTATTGAGCTCTTTCTTTCCCTCTAGGTTATGCATTCTTACTGTTCCAAGACGAGAGCTCTGTCCAGGCTCTGATCGATGCCTGTATCGAGGAGGATGGCAAGCTCTACCTCTGTGTCTCCAGCCCCACCATCAAGGACAAGCCTGTGAGTGGAGCTTGACGTGTCTGTGTGTGACACACGAGCCAGTCTGTCTTGGTGGGGTTGTCTGTCCTCCTTGTCAGTCTAGCACTGCTGGTAAATGGTTGTGAGATCTCCCCAGTCCAGTCACCTAGTTCAGCCCGGCCCAGTCTAGTCCACTCACCTAGTTCAGCCCTGTCCGCTCACCTAGTTCAGCCCTGTCCGCTCACCTAGTTCAGCCCTGTCCGCTCACCTAGTTCAGCCTTGCCCAGTCCAGTCCGCTCACCTAGTTCAGCCCTGCCCAGTCCAGCTCACCTAGTTCAGCCCCTGTCTAGTCCACCTAGTTCAGCCCTGTCCGCTCACCTCACCTAGTTCAGCCCTGTCCGCTCACCTAGTTCAGCCCTGTCCGCTCACCTAGTTCAGCCCTGTCCGCTCAGCCCTGTCCGCTCACCTAGTTCAGCCCTGCCCGCTCACCTAGTTCAGCCCTGCCCAGTCCTGTCCGCTCACCTAGTTCAGCCCCCTGTCCGCTCACCTAGTTCAGCCCTGTCCTGTCCGCTCACCTAGTTCAGCCCCCTGCCCAGTCCTGTCCGCTCACCTAGTTCAGCCCTGTCCGCTCACCTAGTTCAGCCTTGCTCACCTAGTTCCAGTCCGCTCACCTAGTTCAGCCCTGTCCGCTCACCTAGTTCAGCCTTGCCCAGTCCAGTCCGCTCACCTAGTTCAGCCCAGTCCAGTCCGCTCACCTAGTTCAGCCCTGCCCAGTCCTGTCCGCTCACCTAGTTCAGCCCTGCCCAGTCCTGTCCGCTCACCTAGTTCAGCCCTGTCCGCTCACCTAGTTCAGCCCTTGCACCAGTCCAGTCCGCTCACCTAGTTCAGCCTTGCCCAGTCCAGTCCGCTCACCTAGTTCAGCCCTGCCCAGTCCAGTCCGCTCACCTAGTTCAGCCCTGCCCAGTCCAGTCCGCTCACCTAGTTCAGCCTTGCCCAGTCCAGTCCGCTCACCTAGTTCAGCCCTGCCCAGTCCAGTCCGCTCACCTAGTTCAGCCTTGCCCAGTCCAGTCCGCTCACCTAGTTCAGCCCTGCCCAGTCCAGTCCGCTCACCTAGTTCAGCCTTGCCCAGTCCAGTCCGCTCACCTAGTGTCAGCCCTGCCCACTCCAGCCCACTCACCTAGTTCAGCCCAGTCCACAAACCTACAGGAAGTCAGCCCTGCCCAGTCCACTCTGCTCACCTAGTTCACATCTAGTTGTAGGGACATTGAAAGAGTTACAAACGTTATGAAATTTGTTATTTTCTAGATGTTATATGGGTGTTACCTGAATGTTGTCTGGCCGTTCCTCTAGGTCCAGATCCGTCCCTGGAACCTGAACGACAGTGACTTTGTGATGGACGGCTCTCAGCCTCTGGACCCCAGGAAGACCATCTTCGTAGGGGGGGTGCCACGTCCTCTACGTGCAGGTACTGGACTGTGATTCTGTGTGTGTGTGTGTGAGAGAGACTCTGAGCTACAGTAATGCCCAGGCTTTAGCTCAGTAGGCTAACACTGTCTGACAGACCCAGCCAGCCACATCATCCTATATGTGTTAATGTTCCAGTGGAGCTGGCCATGATAATGGATCGTCTGTATGGAGGAGTGTGTTACGCTGGCATCGACACAGACCCTGAGCTGAAGTACCCTAAAGGAGCGGGCCGTGTGGCTTTCTCCAATCAGCAGAGCTACATCGCTGCTATCAGCGCTCGATTCGTTCAGCTGCAGCACGGCGAGATCGACAAACGGGTGAGTCAGTCTGGTCTGTGGTAGTTTAGCGGAGCCACATACGCCGTGCATTTTGTCCAGGAGAAAAACCATAGAGACCTCACACGAACAATAGCTAAGCTACAAAATGGAGCTGGGTCTGAGCTTTTCCCCTCTGGTTTCTCTCTTGTCCCATTCCATCTGGGTATGTTTCATCTCCTCTTTCCCCCTCTCCCCCAGGTGGAAGTGAAGCCATATGTGCTGGATGACCAGCTGTGTGATGAGTGCCAGGGGACACGCTGTGGGGGGAAGTTCGCTCCCTTCTTCTGCGCTAACGTCACCTGTCTCCAGTACTACTGCGAGTACTGCTGGGCCGCCATCCACTCCCGGGCCGGACGAGAGTTCCACAAGCCACTGGTCAAGGAGGGGGGAGACCGGCCCCGACACATATCCTTCAGGTGGAATTAGGGAGGGAGGGGGATGGGTTATGTTGTAGAAAATAAATGCACTTTTCTTTTTGCTGGTTCCTATTTAGTTTCAAAATGAAAAAAGAAATTTAAAAGCTTAATTTAATCTTTATTTTTTTAAATCAGACTTTCTTCTAAGACAAGTAAATGCTAAGAAGTAAAACGAAGTGAAAGAAATCCCGTTTTGAATTTAAGTTAAGGTGTGCATGAGTACTTGGATGCATTATTAGATATGAGAAGTGTTTCTTCTGACTTGACTGTACTTTCTTTTCTCATTAGCTGGCGAAGCTGCTTACATTTGTTGTCAAGAGTAACATATATAACATTTGAGTGAGCTATGTGCTGCACCTCAATCAGTATATTAACTAGGACAGTTGCGTTTCAAAGGGTGCACTTATTTTGTTACTTTACGCATGCAGGATTAGATTTATAATTGTATCATTAACCAAAGGTTGAGAGCAACTGGTCAGGTTAAAGTTCAATAGTCAAAGAAATCCACTGCAGGAGGGCAGACAGAGCGACAATTCCCTTCATCATAAATAAACTGGTCAGAGTACAAACAGGATTATTTCAGAAAATGATCCCCTCGGTATCGGGCCTGACATCCATAACTGGTATGTGTTTCTAGATCATGGTTTAAATTGACTCTTTGTAGCCAAAATGGGCAAACCAAAGATTGGCCTAAAAACAAGTGATCAAAGCCAGTTGATTATCTGAGGGGTTTAAGGACTATAAGACTCCATTTTCAGGTTCAGGAGGTCAATAAGGCTAGTGCCGTTTTAAGTTGTGAAATTGAGGAGAGGGGAGAAACAGTCTTTGGAAAGACACTTTCAGCTCATAAAGACTACAGCCCTAGCTGTCTAGGCAGGGCTCCGGTATTGGCAGTAGTATTAGCTCACTTTATATTGTCAGGGATATTAGCACTGGATGCTAACATGCTAATGCTGTAGTACTAGTAGGAATGCACAGTACAGTGGTAGCTAGCTACAGTGTTCCCTGAGTGACATAGTATGCAGCCTGGTACTATGTGCTTTAGTGTTAACCATCTCCTCTGGCTATCATTGTCCAGCCAATTAACACAGAGAGGAGTTGGCTTAAGCATAGACAGACAGGACTACCAGGCTAGTCTCATGGTGATCTGGCGCACTCTCTACCATGACTGGAGTGTAGAGGAAGTAGATCCGAGCTGTGGCGAATGGATTCGCTAGTGGATCTTAGCTGTGGAGGATGAATACGTTAGTAGTTGGACACTCTGAAGAACTTACTGTCACAGAGATAAAGATATTATTTTATACATGGCCTGCTGATTTTTGTACAGTGTTTTCTAGCTGATTATTTTGTCATGAACATATATAAATTTATTATGCACTACTTTTCTAAATATTTTTTTCAATAGTCATTTTAGGCACATTTTTCACAAGATGGGATAACTCCTTTTGCAATACCTCATTTTTTTCACTTGGTGAAAAATAATTTTGTACCTTTGTTACTAAGAGATCTGCATTTATGGTAAAACTTAATTTAAAAAATAAAAAATGAATGATATTAATATAATTTTCAATTTAGCTTTTTATATATTTAAGTGCTGGTAAATGTTAAATTGTCTGGTGTGATTGTGTAGAGAAAAGAAAAAGAGTTAGCCAATCATGTACAGACTTCTCTTTCATAATAATAAACCATAAGTACTGGATCTTAAGGCATGACAAGACCTTTCTAAACTTATTTTGATAGTCTTGAAACATATATATTCAGCTTGTAGTGGGTAAGGAAAATCTTGGGGAAATGTTTTGGCTTGGGTGGATGAGTGAACCCTTGTTCCCTTGTATCATCAGTGAATGATGACAGGTGTTCTAAAACTATTTAGATTCTCATTCTGGAATTACCTGAAGGTTCCAGAACGTTCCAGTTATTCTAGGCATGCATGACATAATACAGAATAACATGACTATTGACTAGTGTTAATGCAGAAAACTATTGTAATGCACTAGATCTCTCTTTTATTTTTGTATGAGTTAAGTTCTCTTTCAGATCACCTAATATCTATCCTCTCTTTCTCACCTAAAGTCTGCCTCCCTCACAGACAGACCTGCTGTACATGCAGGATACCACATGAGTTTAGCCATGTAGAAGACACTTGTTCCTTAAGAGACTTGATCACTCCACCCCTGTGATGTGGCATGCTTTGGGACATAGACTTGAATGTGATTCATGTTGCAAGTTAACTTTGAGCCCTTATGTGCAATACTTCTTCTTTCGTAAAACAGTTTCCCTCTTTCTGCAATGTAAATCATTTAAACCCATATAAACCATGTAAACATTCAAACAGGATTATTTTCTCAGTCTACTATTGTTCATGCTGGTGTCTGCAAAGTCAAACAAAACAAGACACTTTCTACTAATATATAACTGAATTTATTTTTAAACATTATTTTGTGCTTATTCAATTATTTTGCTACTACCATGCTACTGTGATTAAGAAAACATTGTATATACTAAGTTGATGACGTATTTAGCATTTGTTATATTTTCAATTGAAATGTAAAATTATCATTTGGATCAGATTTTTCTATTTTTTGGGGTGATGTGTTGAACTTGTTGATGTCTAGGTTTTCTAATTGCTGTTTGTGTACCACATTCAGAGGAATAATGTCTGTTAGTATTACTTGATTGCGAAACATGTCAATAGTTTTTAATGGTATGTTGGGAAGGTTGTATTTATTGATATACCTTTTTTACTTGAGACATCATCTTGATTTTTATTATGGTCATTTCGCATTTATAAGTTCCAATTTGTATATTTCTCCCCCCCCCCCCTCCGGTTATGTTATGTGGTAACAGATGTCAGTTTTTATAGTTGGTTTGTAGAACTGAAGTAAAAATGAAGATCTAAAGTCATGTAATCATCTGCAGCCAACTATTTCTAACTGTATGCATACAACATTTGAATTATTTGTAAAGATGTTGAAAGAATAAAACTCAGCTGTGAGGAGAAACAGTGGTTGAAGTCAATTTCTTGAGGAAAGCAAGGCATGTGTGCTGTTAGGTTTGTACATGGAAAGGGAAAACACACAGGCTCTTTTTTTCAGTACATTCCTTTTGAATCCTGCACCCAAATAAAATGACTCAAACACTCCAATTTCTCATTATGTTGCTAAAAGTGGACATAACTCCCCTCCATGGAATTAAAGCCATTTGGATTGGTATAAATACGGTTACAGCAGTCCATTCCTTTTTAATCTGTGATGGGCAGTGAGTAAGTGCACACTTCATGGAGAAGATTGTCCCTCTTCACAAGACCAGTCTTTCACATTATTTTGTTCCTCTTTTTATTTGTGTGAACAGTGTTGTGACCCTTGTTAAATGCATTTGACTTGACTAGAAGGGTAGAGTATTGGACCATAACCGTTGAGTGCCCCTGTGTGTGACAGAGACCAAGGAGGAGGTTTCTGACACATCTGGCCTGGTGAGCTGAACCAGGTCAGAAAGGGCAAATTATAGATGCAGGCAGATCCAATCGTCCAGCCCGGACCTTTGGCTCCTGATACCAACAACGACGGATACCCAGAGGGTTAAAAGTGGACTCAACATGCCACTGCAGTATGTACTATTACGTTTGTCAGAAAAAGAAAGCAACGCCATCTGCTGGCGAAGAGAAGCCATTGTAATGCAGCATGGCAAATATCTTATTTACATAAATCAATTTGGCTGGCAGTGGCAAATTGTACTGCTCTTTTTGTCAGTGAGTGACAACACTAATGTTCACCAAATAAGTGATTAGCAGCTAAATTGAGAATTAAATAGTGCGTTGTTGCATCTCTAACTAGATCAATAGATGAATGTTTACAGACTGGGCACGTGCAGCTAATCCTAACTGCTCGAGGTAAGTAGGGCTCGAGACTGTCCGTTAACTAGTCAGCAGCATTTTTTGAGAGACTAACTTTTGCTAGCTAACTTCAAATTATTGTTGATAAACGGGCATAGAAATAAAATGCCAGGTGCTGTTCAGTTCAAGGCTGTTTACGTGCCAAGTTTTGGATCTCAATCCTCACGATGTAGTCAAAAAGATGGACAGCAAACGAATGAGTACTTGATCGAGTTGTCCAGCTCAAGGAGAAGACAAGATACATTGTCAACAAAAAAGATCAAATTAACGAAGTGTAACAGCAAGCCTGCACTGTCCAAGAAGAAACGAAAGGATGAGAGAAGGTCGATGCCTCCACCACGACCCGTGATAGAGACCGCTGCCCGATGTCAAGGTGAAGGAGAGAGATCACAGAGACGGAGAAGTCCTAGCGTTGGCCAAAGATGTAACTACACTAAAATAACGTTATCCAGAATATTGTCAGAATAAGTAGTTGGCTATCAACAGAATGTTGTCATGTGATGGTCTAGCTAGCTAACGTTAAATTGGGTGCTATGTCAAGGGTAGGCTACCCAACTCAACCCTGTTAGAATTCTTTAAAAATCCATTCATCCACCGTAACTTCCTGGAAGTATTCACTGATTAGAATGAAAAAAAACATGAATATATGTGGGTCGTTCAGTTTACCTGTCCAATCATGTCTAACCAGTGCTAATTTCAAGGAAGCTAGGAAGGAAGGAATCACTTTAAAACATTTTAAACGGGGCCGCAGTCTCGTTCCTTCCTTGTTCCTCCATGTCCGATACAGGCACTCCTCAGAGCATGATGAATGAAGACCTCTTCACCTTCTACCAGAGAGACGAGCACACGTCAACCAACCAACCTGTAAATTTGATGCTGTATTACAAATATGTCTGATTTATTTGTGTGGTTTGTGTCTGTTGCCTCCATTTCCTGGCAGTCTGGCAGCTGTTGAATTGTGTTACCTGTCACAGACCTAACGTTATTAAACTACTGTACGGTCTCTAACCTACAACGTTTTTATATGATGTTGATGTGGGCTTTGCCATAACTCTGTTACTTCTCTCTCCTCCCCAGCAGTGGGCAGCCAGACAGGCTGTGTTAAGGACCATCGGTAGGATGCTGCAGGAGAACAGAAGCATCAGAGAGAGACTGGTCTCCCTCAGCCATAGCATAGGCTATACATTGAACTCAGTCTGAAGACTAGATTACAATCTGGGAATGATACATAGATTATGGAACTTCTCTTTCCCTCTCAAACTCAGGAATGGAATATTTTTTATTTGTTTCCCTTCAATGTTATGATTTTGTTTTAACCAAGTTTATGGACTACCTGGCAAATGTGCTGATTTGAGATGGAATGAAGATGAGGTTATTTATGTTACCTGAAACTAAACCTGTACTGTACATCTCGAGCAATCTGTTCCTATAGTTTCCTCTGGTTGAAGAAATAGACTAATATACGTTGGTTTTGATGGGGAACACACAGATTTTTACTGTTGTCAACTATTTTGACTGTTGTCATGGGGAACAAAGAGTTCTGAATTAAAACAACTTCTTGAGGAGAAAGTGTTGTTAATTTCTGTTATGTCTGGTGAGCTATAACAGGTCAACCCACCCTCCTGGAGTGCTACTACTGGGTATGAAGGCTGTTGCACCAGCCCTTCTTCCTCATGGAGAACCTCACCTCTTTTTCCACTAGAGGGAAGTGTCTCTATTTTGTGTGTGTGTGGGTGTGTTAGATACTGTACACTCAGCCACCTAAAGGTAGAATACACAGGTCAGCCACAGCTCAACTTTCTCAGTCAGAGGTTCTCAGTAGAGCCTGTGAGTGTCCAAAATGGCACCTTAATCCCTTTATAGTGCACTACTTATGAACAGAACCCTATGTGTTTCTGTTCCCTGCTCATTATTAGTGAATTAACAACCCACAGCCAACATGTGGTTCTGTTTCCTGCTCCTTATTAGTGAATTAACAACCCACAGCCAACATGTGGTTCTGTTTCCTGCTCCTTATCAGTGAATTAACAACCCACAGCCAACATGTGTTTCTGTTTCCTGCTCCTTATTAGTGAATTAACAACCCACAGCCAACATGTGTTTCTGTTTTCTTATTAGTGAATTAACAACCCACAGCCAACATGTGTTTCTGTTTCCTGCTCCTTATTAGTGAATTAACAACCCACAGCCAACATGTGTTTCTGTTTCCTGCTCCTTATTAGTGAATTAACAACCCACAGCCAACATGTGTTTCTGTTCCCTGCTCCTTATCAGTGAATTAACAACCCACAGCCAACATGTGTTTCTGTTTCCTGCTCCTTATTAGTGAATTAACAACCCACAGCCAACATGTGTTTCTGTTTCCTGCTCCTTATCAGTGAATTAACAACCCACAGCCAACATGTGTTTCTGTTTCCTGCTCCTTATTAGTGAATTAACAACCCACAGCCAACATGTGTTTCTGTTTCCTGCTCCTTATTAGTGAATTAACAACCCACAGCCAACATGTGTTTCTGTTCCCTTCCTTATCAGTGAATTAACAACCCACAGCCAACATGTGTTTCTGTTTCCTGCTCCTTATTAGTGAATTAACAACCCACAGCCAACATGTGTTTCTGTTTCCTGCTCCTTATTAGTGAATTAACAACCCACAGCCAACATGTGGTTCTGTTTCCTGCTCCTTATTAGTGAATTAACAACCCACAGCCAACATGTGGTTCTGTTTCCTGCTCCTTATTAGTGAATTAACAACCCACAGCCAACATGTGGTTCTGTTTCCTGCTCCTTATTAGTGAATTAACAACCCACAGCCAACATGTGTTTCTGTTCCCTGCTCCTTATTAGTGAATTAACAACCCACAGCCAACATGTGGTTCTGCTTATCCTAACATCATTAGCTGTAGTATTTACAGGCCAGTTGTGTTGCCCTGTGTATCACAACACACTCAAGTCTGGCCTTGTACAGTATACACATGGAACACAACACACACACAGAAAAACATCCCCTAAAGGATCAGCTATATTGATCAACTGACACAGACATCTATCTAATCTAGAGTATTTGAAATAAGGTACAGTAAGTGTCTGATAAGACAGACTACATCTCTCCCTGATTCTACCTGTGATCAGACCAGTTTCAACTGAGCGTACATCGTTTAACACAGGCTGAATGACATGGTACCTACTCACGTTAATTACATTCCCCTTCTCTGTCTCTTGGATACCATGAAGGTAGTTAAATAAAAAAATACACTCACCGGCCAGTCTATTAGGTATATCCATCTAGTACTGGGTCGGGTCCCCTTTTGCCTCCAGAACAGCTTATATTCTTTGGGGAATTCTACAATGTGTCGGAAATGTTCCAAAGGGAAGTTGGTCCATGTTGACACCATGGCATCACGCAGTTGCTGCAGATTGGACGGCGGTACATTGATGCTGTGAACAGCCCGTTCCCTCTCATCCAAAGCTGCTCTATAGGGTTGAGGTCTGGGGACTGCACAGGCTGATCAAGTAAACTGAACTTGCTATCATGTTCCCGGGCAATGTTTTTCCACTCCTCAATTGTCCAGTGTTGGTGATGGCGTGCCCACTGGAGCCGTTTCTTCTTGTTTTTAGCTGATAGGAGTGGAACCCGGTGTGGTCGTCTGCTGCAATAGCCCATCCGTGACAAGGATCGACGATTTGAGCGTTGCGAGATGCCCTTCTGCACACCACTGTTGTACTGCCCTGTTATTTGTCTTTGGCCCGCCTGTTAGCTTGCACGATTTTTGCCATTCTCCTCGGACCTCTCTGATTAACAAGCTGTTTTCCCCCACAGGATTGCCGCTGACTGCATGTTTTGTGTTTGTCGCACCATTATCGGTAAACCCTAGACCAGGGCTCTCCAATCCTGTTCCTGGAGAGCTTCTGTAGCTCTCCAAGACCAGGGTTGGAGAGCCCTGACCTAGACACTGTCGTGCGTGAAAAGCCCAGGCGGGCATCCATTTCTGAGATAGTGGATACGACGCGCCTGATACTAATGATCAGACCACACTCAAGTCACTTAGGTCACTTGTTTTGCCCATTCTAACGTTCAATCAAGCAGTACCTGAATGCCTTGACGCCTGTCTGCCTGCTTTATATAGCCAGCCACGGCTGCATGACTCTCTGTTTAGGAGCTATCCATTTTTTTGTGAGCGAGGTGATGTACCTAATAAACTGGCTGGTGAGTGTATGTTAATAAACAACCACAATTATACAATTCAATTCAAGGGGCTTTATTGGCACGGGAAACATGTGTTAACATTGCCAAAGAAAGTGAGGTAGATATACAGTGTTGTAACGATGTACAAATGGTTAAAGTACACAAGGGAAAATAAATAAGCATAAATATGGGTTGTATTTACAATGGTGTTTGTTCTTCACTGGTTGACCTTTTCTTGTGGCAACAGGTCACAATCTTGCTGCTGTGGTGGCACACTGGAATTTCACCCAATAGATATGGGAGTTTATCAAAATTGGATTTGTTTTTGAATTCTTTGTGGATCTGTGTAATCTGAGGGAAATATGTATCTCTAATATGGTCATACATTGGGCAGGAGGTTAGCAAGTACAGCTCAGTTTCCACCTCATTTTGTGGGCAGTGAGCACATAGCCTGTCTTCTCTTGAGAGCCATGTCTGCCTACGGCAGCCTTTCTCAATAGCAAGGCTATGCTCACTGAGTCTGTACATAGTCAAAGCTTTCCTTAAGTTTGGATCAGTCACAGTGGTCAGGTATTCTGCCACTGTGTACTCTCTGTTTAGGGCCAAATAGCATTCTAGTTTGCTCTGTTTTTTTGTTAATTCTTTCCAATGTGTCAAGTAATTATCTTTTTGTTTCCCCATGATTTAGTTGGGTCTAATTGTGTTGCTGTCCTGCGGCTCTGTGGGGTCTGTTTGTGTTTGTGAACAGATCCCCAGGACCAGCTTGCTTAGGGGACTCTTCTCCAGGTTCATCTCTCTGTAGGAGATGGCTTTGTTATGGAAGGTTTGGGAATCGCTTCCTTTTAGGTGGTTGTAGAATTTAATGGCTCTTTTCTGGATTTTGATAATTAGTGGGTATCGGCCTAATTCTGCTCTGCATGCATTATTTGGTGTTCTACGTTGTACACAGAGGATATTTTTGCAGAATTCTGTATGCAGAGTCTCAATTTGGTGTTTGTTCCATTTTGTGAAGTCTTGGTTGGTGAGCAGACCCCAGACCTCACAACCATAAAGGGCAATGGGCTCTATGACTGATTCAAGTATTTTTAGCCAGATCCTAATTGGTATGTTGAATTTTATGTTCCTTTTGATGGCATAGAATGCCCTTCTTGCCTTGTCTCTCAGATCGTTCACAGCTTTGTGGAAGTGACCTGTGGCGCTGATGTTTAGGCCAAGGTATGTATAGTTTTTGTGTGCTCTAGGGCAATGGTGTCTTGATGGAATTTGTATTTGTGGTCCTGGTGACTGGACCTTTTTTGGAACACCATTATTTTGGTCTTACTGAGATTTACTGTCAGGGCCCAGGTCTGACAGAATCTGTGCAAAAGATCTAGGTGCTGCTGTAGGCCCTCCTTGGTTGGTGACAGAAGCACCAGATCATCAGCAAACAGTAGACATTTGACTTCAGATTCTAGTAGGGTGAGGCCGGGTGCTGCAGACTTTTCTAGTGCCTTTTGTTGATATATGTTGAAGAGGGTGGGGCTTAAGCTGCATCCCTGTCTCACCCCACGGCCCTGTGTGAAGAAATGTGTGTGTTTTTTGCCAATTTTAACCGCACACTTGTTGTTTGTGTACATGGATTTTATCATGTCGTATGTTTTACCCCTAACAACACTTTCCATCAATTTGTATAGCAGACCCTCATGCCAAAAGCCCATTTGACATTTGCTCAGTACATTGTTTTCATTGAGGAAATGTACGAGTCTGCTGTTAATGATAATGCAGAGGATTTTCCCAAGGTTACTGTTGACGCATATCCCACAGTAGTTATTGGGGTCAAATTTGTCTCCACTTTTGTGGATTGGGGTGATCAGTCCTTGGTTCCTAATATTGGGGAAGATGACAGCACTAAGGATGATGTTAAAGAGCTTCAGTATAGCCAATTGGAATTTGTCGTCTGTATATTTTATAATTTCATTGAGGATTACCATCAACACACAGGCCTTTTTGGGTTGGAGGGATTTTATTTTGTCCTGTAGCTCATTCAAGGTAATTGGAGAATCCAGTGGGTTCTGGTAAGTCTTTAATAGTTGATTCTAAGATTTGTATTTGATCATGTATATGTTTTTGCTCTTTATTCTTTGTTATAGAGCCAAAAAGATTGGAGAAGTGGTTTACCCATATATCTCCATTTTGGATAGATAATTCTTCGTGTTGTTGTTTGTTTAGTGTTTTCCAATTTTCCCAGAAGTGGTTAGAATCTATGGATTCTTCAATTACATTGAGCTGATTTCTGACGTGCTGTTCCTTCTTTTTCCGTAGTGTATTTCTGTATTGTTTTAGTGATTCACCATAGTGAAGGCGTAGACTCAGGTTTTCCAGGTCTCTATGTTTTTGGTTGGACAGGTTTCTCAATTTATTTCTTAGATTTTTGCATTCTTCATCAAACCATTTGTCATTGTTGTTCATTTTCTTCGGTTTTCTATTTGAGATTTTTAGATTTGATAGGGAAGCTGAGAGGTCAAATATATAGGTTTCCAAACTGCATTACTTCCATCTATAGCATTTCTTAATGTTACTCAGTTCCTTTGGCTTTGATGCCTCATGATTGAGTATTGCTCTGTTCAAGTAGACTGTGATTTTGCTGTGGTCTGATAGGGGTGTCAGTGGGCTGACTGTGAACACTCTGAGAGACTCTGGGTTGAGGTCAGTGATAAAGTAGTCTACAGTACTACTGCCAAGAGATGAGCTATAGGTGTACCTACCGTAGGAGTCCCCTCGAAGCCTACCATTGACTATGTACATACCCAGCGTGTGAGCTGCAGGAGTTGTGACCCGTTTTTGTTGGTTATGTTGTCATAGTTGTGCCTAGGGGGGCATATGGGGGAGAGAATACAGTTGGTTTGCTGATGCAGTTAGGCCTACATAACAGCAACTTTTGAAAGGATACCCAGTTACAGGTGATATCTTGCATCAATCTTGCACATACTAATTCTACGTAACTTAGGCTACATGACATTGAATGTAAGAAGAGTTGGAGAAGGATATGACACATCCCAAATGGCACCCTATTCCCTTTATAGTGCACTATGGAAAGTAGCTGTGGGAAGTAGGGTTGCTGAGGGTGCGGCACTCCTGTATGAGTGGACAAAAATAGTAATCAACACTGCAGGGAGACCATTTTTTCAGCACCCCCCTACACATATTTTCCTGCTGGGCTCCAGTCAAAAGTAGCACACTATGCAGGGACCAGGGGGAGGCTGCTGAAGGGAGGATGGCTCATAATAATGGCTAGAATGAACCGAATGGAATGGCATCAAACCATGTGTTTGATATATTTGATACCATTCCACTATTACCACGAGCCCATCCTCCCCAATTAAGGTGCCACCAACCTCCTGTGGAAGGGAATAGGTTGTAGCAGGAAGCTTTTAGTGGTACAGTATGGCAACAACAATCACCAGTATATTTACTAAGAGTGTTAGGCGTACAGTGTTGTGGATAAAGACATTCTCAGGAGGTGATTAGGGTCTAAACAGCCCATTTCAGTGTAAGGTCTGAACAGATCTAATCAAGGCTGTGGTTTGAGACAGAGACTGGTGGTAGACCATGGCGGCTCTACCTTCCAACCACACAGCCCTAGCCTCAGCATTGGTCTTGTTGTTCACTGTATTGTTGATGTGGAGAGGCCGTTTTCTGTATCACTCTATACTCTATTGAATGTTTACTCTATTGCTATGATTGTTCCTGACCCCACTCCCACCAGTGTTGTTTATATGGAGAGGCCTCTGGACACGAAGGAGGTTTCTGGGCTCTTAGGCTAGTCCTCAGAATGGAGTGTGTTGTATTAAAAAACCATTAGGCATAGCCTGAGGGCCAGTCTGTTTGTGCTATAATGCCAACTCAATAAGCAATAGAGTTGTCAAGAACACACACAGATCTGGGACCAGGATAGGAGAGACCCACCCTGTTAGATTGCAGTAGCATGCTAAGCTGAAAGAGCTGGTGAACACTATTCAACCTGATCGACCGCCAAACTCAACTACACTGAACAAAAATATAAACAAAACATGTAAAGTGTTGATCCCATGTTTCATGAGCTGAAATAAAACATCCCAGAAATGTTGTGCACAAATTTGTTTACATCCCTGTTAGTGAGCATTTCTCCTTCGCCAGGATAATCCATCAACCTGATAGGTGTGGCATATCAAGAAGATGATTAAACAGCACGATCATTACATAGGTGCACCTTGTGCTGGGGAACATAAAGGGCCACTCTAAAGTGTGCAGTTTTGTCACACAACACAATGCCACAGTTTTGAGGGAGAGTGCAATTGGAATGCTGACTGCAGGAATGTCCACCAGAGCTGTTGCCAGATAATTTAATGTACATTTCTCTACCATAAGCCGCGAGTGGGCAGAGGCGCAGCCATGGGTGGGCCTGGCTCCCAAGTGGGTGGGTCTATGCCCTCCCAGGCCCACCCATGGCTGCGCCTCTGCCCACTCGTGCCATCCATAGATTATGGCCTAATGAATTTATTTCAATTGACTGATTTCCTTATTATGAGCTGTAACTCAGTGAAATAGTTGAAACTGTTGCATGTTGCGTATTTTAGTTCAGTTCATATCGATCGTATTGGCTGTGTGTTTGTGTCAGGGTCCAGGTCGCAAAGCCTATGCTTAGTGCTATTAATCACTTGGGTGAGTTGGGGATTGAGGATGGGTGGCATTCATCACATCCTAAAGCCACACAAACACACAGTCTATGTATGTGAGCCCTGATCCCAGCCCTGTTTAGCCCCAGTGATGCTTACAGCAGGCCTCCTCTCTAAGTGTCTCTGGTGATTAGCCCCAGTGATGCTTACAGCAGGCCTCCTCTCTAAGTATCTCTGGTGATTAGCCCCAGTGATGCTTACAGCAGGCCTCCTCTCTAAGTGTCTCTGGTGATTAGCCCCAGTATTGCTTACAGCAGGCCTCCTCTCTAAGTATCTCTGGTGATTAGCCCCAGTATTGCTTACAGCAGGCCTCCTCTCTAAGTGTCTCTGGTGATTAGCCCCAGTGATGCTTACAGCAGGCCTCTCTAAGTGTCTCTGGTGATTAGCCCCAGTGATGCTTACAGCAGGCCTCCTCTCTAAGTGTCTCTGGTGTTTAGCCCCAGTGATGCTTACAGCACGCCTCCTCTCTAAGTGTCTCTGGTGATTAGCCCCAGTGATGCTTACAGCAGGCCTCCTCTCTAAGTGTCTCTGGTGTTTAGCCCCAGTGATGCTTACAGCAGGCCTCCTCTCTAAGTGTCTCTGGTGATTAGCCCCAGTGATGCTTACAGCAGGCCTCCTCTCTAAGTGTCTCTGGTGTTTAGCCCCAGTGATGCTTACAGCAGGCCTCCTCTCTAAGTGTCTCTGGTGATTAGCCCCAGTGATGCTTACAGCAGGCCTCCTCTCTGAGCGTCTCTGATGTTTAAGGTTATGGTCAACAATTAGATTTTCTTTCGTCTCTATTTTTCTTTCCAGTCTGACACCAAGACTACGTCTTATTGAGATCATGTTCTGTCGTCAGAACATGCAAGTACCTCCGGTCCAACCCTTTTTCCACTACCTTTCTGCAAAACATGTTTTATTCAACCTTTATTTACTAGGCAAGTCAGTTAAGAACAAATTTTTATTTACAATGACGGCCGACCCCCGGCCAAAACCTAACCCGCACAATGCTGGGCCAATTGTGTGCCACCCTATGGGACTCCCAATCACAGCCGGTTGTGATACAGCCTGGAATCAAACCAGGGTCTGAGGGACGCCTCTAGCACTGCAATGCAGTGCCTTAGACTGCTACCCCACTCGGGAGATTAATATAGATCTTATCTTATGCTAATTTGACTTCATTCATTATGTTTGATGAGGGCCTTATTAAAATGAACTTGTTTGAAAACATGTGCATCCCCAAAGGTGTGTGCTTCCTTTCAAGTCTCCTCAGACACCTTAGAGAGGGAGGGAGGGAGAAAGGTTGCATCCCAAATGGCCTATATCCTCTATAGAGTGGACCCTGTGGACCCTGGTCAAAAGTAATGGAGAAGACGCGTTAAGCCAGGAGCAAACTGAGCTGTAATGCTGTATTTAGAGAAACAGGAAAAACACAAACTGTCATTACTTGTGTCCCAACTCAACCCTATACTCAACCCTGTGTCCCAACTCAATGGTCCCCTATAGGGGGATGCATCCTATCTGTCATTACTTGTGTCCCAACTCAACCCTATACTCAACCCTGTGTCCCAACTCAATGGTCACTTATAGGGGGATGCATCCTATCTGTCATTACTTGTGTCCCAACTCAACCCTATACTCAACCCTGTGTCCCAACTCAATGGTCCCTTATAGGGGGATGCATCCTCTCTGTCATTACTTGTGTCCCAACTCAACCCTATACTCAACCCTGTGTCCCAACTCAATGGTCCCTTATAGGGGGATGCATCCTCTCTGTCATTACTTGTGTCCCAACTCAACCCTATACTCAACCCTGTGTCCCAACTCAATGGTCCCCTATAGGGGGATGCATCCTATCTGTCATTACTTGTGTCCCAACTCAACCCTATACTCAACCCTGTGTCCCAACTCAATGGTCCCTTATAGGGGGATGCATCCTCTCTGTCATTACTTGTGTCCCAACTCAACCCTATACTCAACCCTGTGTCCCAACTCAATGGTCCCTTATAGGGGATGCATCCTATCTGTCATTACTTGTGTCCCAACTCAACCCTATACTCAACCCTGTGTCCCAACTCAATGGTCCCTTATAGGGGGATGCATCCTATCTGTCATTACTTGTGTCCCAACTCAATGGTCCCCTATAGGGGGATGCATCCTATCTGTCATTACTTGTGTCCCAACTCAACCCTATACTCAACCCTGTGTCCCAACTCAATGGTCCCCTATAGGGGGATGCATCCTATCTGTCATTACTTGTGTCCCAACTCAACCCTATACTCAACCCTGTGTCCCAACTCAATGGTCCCTTATAGGGGGATGCATCCTATCTGTCATTACTTGTGTCCCAACTCAACCCTATACTCAACCCTGTGTCCCAACTCAATGGTCCCTTATAGGGGGATGCATCCTATCTGTCATTACTTGTGTCCCAACTCAACCCTATACTCAACCCTGTGTCCCAACTCAATGGTCCCCTATAGGGGGATGCATCCTATCTGTCATTACTTGTGTCCCAACTCAACCCTATACTCAACCCTGTGTCCCAACTCAATGGTCCCTTATAGAGGGATGCATCCTATCTGTCATTACTTGTGTCCCAACTCAACCCTATACTCAACCCTGTGTCCCAACTCAATGGTCCCTTATAGGGGGATGCATCCTCTCTGTCATTACTTTTGTCCCAACTCAATGGTCCCCTATAGGGGGATGCATCCTCTCTGTCATTACTTTTGTCCCAACTCAATGGTCCCATATAGGGGGATGCATCCTCTCTGTCATTACTCTTGCTGGAGAACACACTGCATAATGAATAGCATACATTCTCTGCAGATCTTCTCACACATACTGTATACATGTAGGGTACTTCTACCATACTGTATATGCTAATGACATGCTTCAAACTGGTTGATTAAGGAGATGGAGGAGGTATTGAGTTATTTTAGTCTGATGGACAATTCAATCTTGTCAAGGTGTTATGTCATGAGGTGTTTGTGTGTGTGTGTGTGTGTGTGTGTTGGTTTGATTTTGCTAGTCTGACTAAAGATAAATTATATTTTGGATGTTACCATAGGCTATTTGACATTTAAACTTCCATAATTTGCAAAAAGATCAGACGCATTCAATATTTTAAAAGCAGAGCTGTTGTCCTTTAAATGTTGTGTCTTTAGAATTGGTTAAAAAAATAATAATAATAATAACACACCATACAAATCAGCTGTTTTCCTGAAATTGGATCTGTTTTTGTTGCTTGGTCAGGTTTTAGTCTGTTTTTGTTGCTTGGTCAGGTTTTAGTCTGTTTTTGTCAGGTTGGTCAGGTTTTAGTCTGTTTTTGTCAGGTTGGTCAGGTTTTAGTCTGTTTTTGTAGGTTGGTCAGGTTTTAGTCTGTTTTTGTCAGGTTGGTCAGGTTTTAGTCTGTTTTTGTTGCTTGGTCAGGTTTTAGTCTGTTTTTGTCAGGTTGGTGAGGTTTTAGGAGTTGAATAAAAAGTTGTTGACTGCCCTGTAAAGCTACAATACAGTAAGTCTGAGGGAGTTAGAAACAACAACCCAACACAAGCTGTCACGTTCTGACCTTAGTTCCTTTGTTTTGTCTTTTGTTCTAGTATGGTCAGGGCGTGAGTTGGGTGGGTTGTCTATGTTAGTTTGTCTATGATTTTCTATTTCTGTGTTTGGCCTGGTAAGGTTCTCAATCAGAGGCAGCTGTCAATCGTTGTCCCTGATTGAGAACCATATTTAGGTAGCCTGTTTTCCATTGTTTTTTTGTGGGTGGTTGTTTTCAGTGTGTCTGCACCAGACAGAAGTGTTTCGGTTGTTTCTTTGTTTGTTGTTCCTTCTTGCCAAGACAGCCGTTACACAAGCATGACTTTACACTGGGCAACCATAATGTCCTGCATTGTCCAAACACTATAATTTCTCAGACATGCTTACAAGTAATCCTATTTTTACATCCTTAATGAGAAATGAGGTCTGATTGTGTTGACAGTGCTGAGCCAGAGTTGTGATTCCAGCTGTTTTAGGGCCCCTGGGGTTATATTGATGAGTTGGAGCAACAAGCAAAACAGTGGGAAATATACAAGCAAAACTAAACCCACTATAAATTCTTCCCTGGAAAGTGGTTACAATTCAGACATTTATTGTGATTAGGAACCAGTGGTCACTGAAATTTGGTCATTTAGAATTGGGGGACCAAAGGACAAGAACATGGATGTTTAATGCAGACATGTGTACACAGACCCACACGTCTTATGTACTCGACTGTACTGTGAGAGCATTTTATACTGTGTGTTTATTCACTGTGCTCTAGAAAGAAAATTGTCTTTAGGGAGTGGTGGAGGTTATGTTATAACAATATCAAATGGCACCCTATTCCCTACATAGTGCACTACTTTTGACCAGAGCCCCGTGTAGGGAATAGGGTGCTATTTGATAATGCAAGACCTGTGTGCCCTAAATTAACCAGAAAGCACTGGCTTTCCCAGTTCATTTCTACTTAGGAAATAACTATTTTCACTGTTGTTTTTATAATTAAATCCTAGATCTAAACTATACTTATAATTAAATCAAAATGTGGGTTAAGTTAACTTGAAGTTTATTTTGACTTTTGTCACCAAACCCTTTTCTGTGGACGCAGTTTGACAGGTGCCGAATGAAAAATTAGGCTTAGATTATATTGTCCATTGAAGTCTGGAAAATATCCTTCCAGACAGTGAGAGAGACCGTGTGGGTCAGTCTGTTTAGAATAGGTTGTTCAACTCAGTGATTTGCCTGTTTTAACCTGTCTCCAGACCTGTTATTACTAAGAGGTCTCTGAAACAGTCAGAACACCATGTACTTTCAGAAGAGGCTCTTCTAACTATTAACCCTCCTTAGGGTTGACAGCTGTAATAAGGGTTGTCTTGGTTACCATTCTGTAGAGGACATCAGTCTTCCAGTAGCTTCGGCCTGTAGCTACCTTTTGGTTTTCCTCAAGGATTCTAATCCATAGCTCAGACACACCGGTAGGATTGTCAAATATATGACAACAGTACTTAGCACCTCTGAACAGAGTGTCGGCAGTCAATCTCGTTTGTGTTCACACAGCAAAGACCTTGAAGTCGTCAGCCTCTCAACCATGTTAAAAAACTCCAAACCAGAAGGTGGCAGGAGCGTTGCACTAACTCAGCAGCTGTTTCATGGAAATGAATCCATTGTGATTGAATTATAAGGTCAATACAAGCTACAGTGGTTAGATAGCTTATTTAGTTTTGTGCATTGCATCTGTGCACTTAGCTAGCTACCATCCCACAGCTTACAATGCAAATGTAGTGTACCTGGCTCATGACATTTAACTGGATTTACAGAGAAAATGGCCTCTTTTTTTCCTTTTTGTTGTCACTCCTGTTGGCTCCCCCACGTGGGGGTTTGTGCCCTCTGATTGGCTCAAAGTCAAGTTGTTGGCCACTGACAAGCATTGCGATTCTACAAGTAGAATTACTAGGGCGGCAGGTAGCCTAGTGGTTAGAGCGTTGGGCCAGTAACTGAACGGTTGCTGGATCAAATCCCTGAGCTGACAAGGTCTGTCATTCTGCCCCTGAACATGGCAGTTAAACGACTGTTCCCTGGTCAGCTGTTATTGTAAATAAGAATTTGTTCGTAACTGACTTGCCTAGTTAAATAAAAATTGTATTTATATAGGTTTGTTGCTACCGGGTTGCCACACAGCATTTATCGCTTTTGAGAAAGAGAATAAACGGCCTCCCACTGTGATAAGTGAGATTCTGGTTTCATGCTTTTTTATATATATAATATTTCTATTCACAACGAATGACAGATAAAATGTAAATATGTACATTTTTCCAGTGCTTCATGCTTAAGGGACTTTGTCCTAGCTGCTAACACCTCAGGCTAGTTTCTGGAGTGGATTAGTCCTGGGTTTTTAGTGAAGCAAGTATTGTTGTACAGAAAATAGCATTCAATAAAATGCCAATTTTCTGTACAACAATATAGACCCTTCCCCTGGTTTCTAGAATAAGAGACTACCTATTGTGACCTCAGGCTAGCTTCTGGGGTAGATTAGACCAGGGTCTATGCTGAAGCAATTAGGATCAAATATTGTTGAGCAGAAAACACCATTCAAACAGAATTGCATTATTAAAGAGGAGACAGAGTAAAGCTACTAGTCTACGCCCCATAGCCATTCCTTCCCCTGGTCTCTACGTCTAGGACCGTGTGTGTGTGTGTGTGTGTGTGTGTGTGTGTGTGTGTGTGTGTGTGTGTGTGTGTGTGTGTGTGTGTGTGTGTGTGTGTGTGTGTGTGTGTGTGTGTGTGTGTGTGTGTGTGTGTTTGTGTGGCAGTGCTACTTGTATGATATCTAATCAATGGGACTGAGGGTTGTAGTGGTCTGGAGCTCAAAGCTCACGCTGGACTCCTGGTACACTGACCTTTAGGTGGACAACCAGAGAGACCAGAGAGATGTGAACACATTTCCTTACGGCTGGCCGTCTGTCTCTCTGTAGAGTCAGGGAGGAGGGGACAGACCCCTGCTGGGCTTGGTGTGGCCACTCTGCCCCCTTAACCAGGGATAGGAATCAGAGGAGAGGAGAGGAAAGAGGAGAGAAGAAGGGAAGAGAGGAGAGGAGATGACTAATGGGTGGAATCTAAGGATGTCAACATCAGTGAACTTTTCTTGTGCTCTGATATAAACCTCACGCTCTTCTCTCTCCTTCACTGCCTTTCCAGCTAATTGCCTCTTCTCATTAAACTACTATAATTATCCTGGAGGCGTGAATACGCCTCCTCTTATTCCTCCTGACCCAGCTAAACTATGACACACACACCTACACAAACACACACGTCCACAAACACAGATCACAGTGGGAAACCGCAGGGATGAAAGTGAGACCCTTAATTGATTTGCATGTGTTTCCATGAGGCTGGGGCTGGTGTTGCTGTAAACACACACACACACGCACACACACACACACACACACACACACACACACACACACACACACACACACACAGGCATTATTTACACACACACACACACACACACAGGCATTATTTAAGTGCCTCCAGTGTGTCTGGGCTGTGCTCTGTAATCAGTTGAGGATTAGTGTGGTGGTGTCAGCCCCTCCCCCCCTCTGCGTCATTAGGCCTTTGTGTGTGTGTGTGTGTGTGTGTGTGTGTGTTTGTTTGTTTGTTTGTGTTTGTTTATACGTGCATGCATACATGCGTGCTTGTGTGTGTGTGAGCGCGGCCACGCATCATTTCTAGGTTTTCCGGATAATGCTTTTGTTTGAATAGCATCCATGATCTCTACAGGACAGAGATGCTTTGTCTTGGAAGATTATATTTATTATTATTATTACTATTATTATTATGTGCTGGTATATCTACTGTTTCTTCATATGCACAGCCCTACAGGTACATTTTATACAGTCACACACACACATGATTAAAGTGGCTGGAGTAGACACACACACACACACACACACACACACACACACACACACACACCCTAACCTGACAGCGCAGGTACTTTATACAGTACAACACACACACACACACACACACACACACACACACACACACACACACACACACACACACACACACACACACACACACACACACACACACACACACACACACACACACACACACACACACACACACACACCCTAACCTGACAGCGCTGCTCAGTCTAAGTGATGATAGACTGAGGCTAATGTGAGCGGGCGCCACACACCTCAGGAAGGTAGTAATTTACCTTCATTACCCTTATAAAAATCCTGCTTAAAGGAGACGGATTCCACACGCCTAATTACAAGGTGTTAATTACAACAATGTAATGACAGTCATTTACTAACCTGCAATCGGGCAAGTAATGCATTGCATAGGGAATAGGGTGCCATTTGGGACCCTGGTTGACTGACATAATTCTTATTGATTACCAATGTGATTGACTACCAAAGTGATGTTTAAGGTCATAGCGAGTTTCAACATGAGTAGAGAGACTCAGGGCTCCACAGAGCCAGAGCTGTGTCCTTTGACTGTGTTGAAGTGGTAACACAACACTTAAGTTGTTTCTCTGATCCATTTTTATCTTCCTGCCAGCGACCGACGCCCAGAGACAAGTTAAGATGACACATAGGCCTATACACACACACACACACACATTAAGCTAATAGCAGAGAGGGAGGTACAGTTGTAGGACAGGGGCTCAAGCTCTAATATGTCACTACAATCAGCTCCCTATCAGCAGCACTGGACTAGTCTGCAAGTGAGATAGCACAGGGCTGACCCTGGCAAAAACACTCCCATGATTGAAATCGGGCGTGGTCTGTGGATCTGTCTCCGTCCTTACGTTCGTACGTACAAGCTGAAACGAGTCAACTTCGACTCCTCCTTCTGGCAGCTTTCTGTCATTGTTTCTGGCGGGTTCAGATACATAACAGCACCGGCTTTCAGCCCCCCATGGTTGCTGTGCATCATTTTCGTGATGTGGTCAGCCAACCTGTTGTCTATTTACTGCACTGAATTTTTTTAAATTTTCACTACTAAGGCAATGGGCTATTTTTCATCATTGATTCATGTCCTTCATTTGTTGAATGTAGCATATTATTTATTATATTAATTCTTAAAATATAAATAATATAATTAATTCTGGGAAAATGGGGTTAGGCAGGCCTAATCTACATATTTGGAGGAATAGCCTTCATTGAGGGAATGAAGCATGAACTAGTTATCAGATATTTTCCATCCACATCCTCCTTCTCACGCAGTTAACGGTAAATTAGCCTCGTTTTTACCCGGCCTAGTGTTTACGCGGAGTGGAGTGTGTCCCGAGGGTCTCTTTAACCTCAAGACCCCCCAGGACCACACCCAAATCCCCCAAACTCACAGGCCAATCACAAGTCTCCTTCCGCCTCTACAGTTTTTTCAGGGTTTTAATTGGTTGAAAGTCCCAGTACTTTAAACAAGCGTTCTCATGAGTTTAGAGTAGACACAGACTTCAGAGCTTGAGAAATTGTTGTTGACTCCGCGGACAACAGTTGAGATGCGCATGTTGTTGTTTACTTGAAGCATGGATTCTCCAGTAGATTCGAAAGATGGCTTTTCAACCTATGAGGACACTCCTCCACGGAGGCAGTTTAAGGAGCGCAAAACACCTTTATCACCTTTACCTTTCAGTGTGGAAGCGATCATGTTGGATAGGACTCATAGCGAAGGAGGGAGACGCGGCAGCGGTACGATAATCTCTCCCCTGGGGAATTACTCTATATCGGTGTCCAGACAGCCGTCTAGTCCAGAATACTTTATTCACAATTTTTACCCGTCTTCTTCGCCAGTTAAATCAGAGACGTCGGAACCAGGGGACTGTGCGTCATGGATATCACCGCGGTGCAGGTTGTCTCCAGCGCTCAGTAAGTGCTCAACCTTATACTGTAGAAGAGTTATTGAATAGGCTACGGCCTGGTATATTTTTGTCCCATGCTGATCTATTGGGAAATATCCGTTATTTATGTTTTCTACTGTATTTTAAAGTTGTAGCCTATGTGGAAATAAGATCACTTTGAAATAGAATTGGAAAAGTCTTAGTGTGCAGTAGTTTTATACCATTCCATCTACAGATCAATATCATTCAATACACTGCATATCATCAGGGGAGAAGGCTTAATTCATGTATTTGTGTATGTACACTAAGTATACCGAACCTTTTTTGCCCCCCTCTACAAGGTATCTTTCCACAGGGATGCTGGCCCATGTTGACAGCAATGCTTTTGTGTTGGCTGGATGTCATTTGGGTGGTGGACCATTCTTGAGCACACAGGAAAATGTTGAGCATGAAAAACTAGCAGCATTGCAGTTCTTGGCACAAGCCAGTGCACCTGGCACCTACTACCAGACCCTGTTCAAAGACACTGAAATCTTTTGTCTTGCCCTTTCACCCTCTGAATATCACACATACCCAACCATGTCCCAATTGTCTCCAGGCTTAAAAATCCTTCTTTAAACATGTCTCCTCCCCTTCATCTACACTGATTTGAAGTGGATTTAACAAGTGACATCAATAAGTGTTCATAGCTTTCAGCTCGTCAGTCTATGTCATGGAAAGAGCAGCTGTTCTTAATGTTTGTACACTCAGTGTATTTTGATTCATGTTCTCTTTCTGTATATTAATGACATGTTTAGGCTATTGAGTGTTGACAAATACCACAAACACTCATTATGCCTTTACTGAAACATCCCTCTCTCCCTCCCTCTTTCCCTCCCTACTTCCTTTTCTCCCTCTCTCCCTCCCCTTTTACCTACCTCTTTCCCTCCTTTTTTTCCCTCCCTCCCTCCCTCCCCCTCCCTCCCTCCCTCCCTCCCTCCCTCCCTCCCTCCCTCCCTCCCTCCCTCCCTCCCTCCCTCCCTCCCTCCCTCCCTCCCTCCCTCCCTCCCTCCCTCCCTCCCTCCCTCCCTCCCTCCCTACTTCCTTTTTTCTCCCTCTTTCCCTCCCCTTTTACCTACCTCCCTCCCTCCCTCTTTCCCCCCTCCCTCCCTCCCTCCCTCCCTCCCCCTCCCTCCCTCCCTCCCTCCCTCCCTCCCTCCCTACTTCCCTTTCTCCCTCTCTCCCTCTCTCCCTCTCTCCCTTTTACCTACCTTTTCTTTCCCTCCTTTTCTCCCTCATCCCCTCCCTCCCTCCCTCCCTCCCTCCCTCCCTCCCTCCCTCCCTCCCTCCCTCCCTCCCTCCCTCCCTCCCTCCCTCCCTCCCTCCCTCCCTCCCTACTTCCTTTTCTCCCTCTCTCCCTCTTTCCCTCCCCTTTTACCTACCTCCCTCCCTCCCTCTTTCCCTCCCCCTCCCTCCCTCCCTCCCTCCCCCTCCCCCTCCCTCCCTCCCTCCCACTCTCTCTCCCTCCAGACCAGGTCAATCCCTCCTTGAGGAAACACAAGACCAACAGGAAGCCCCGGACCCCATTCACCACCTCCCAGCTCCTGTCCCTGGAGAGGAAGTTCCATCATAAACAGTACCTGTCCATCGCTGAGCGGGCTGAGTTCTCCTCCTCCCTGTCCCTCTCAGAGACCCAGGTCAAGATCTGGTTCCAGAACCGACGGGCTAAAGCCAAGAGACTGCAGGAGGCAGATGTGGAAAAACTACTCAAGATTTCCGCTGCAGGTGTTGGATCCAAGCCGGGGTTCTATCCCCCGGGGTTCTCCTCGCTGCCGTTCCCCCTTTGTGTCAGTCTGGAGGGTCTGGGTGGGGGGGTCTCAGGGGTGTGCGGAGGACAGGGGTACCCCTTCAGACGTACCACTCTGTTAACAACAGTACCACATCTGGGGGTGTACACCTCACCTGTAGGGTACGGACTCCTCCACCTGTCTTGAGATGTGTGTGTGTGTGTGTTTGCGTGCGTGCGTGCGTACGTGCGTGCGATGAACCTTACAACAAGATATTAAATCATACCCTAACTCTCAGGAGTGCTTTGAATATAGTGTGCTGGACTTACTTTGATATATTCAAGAGATGTGGAAGTGTACATTGTTATATGGTACCTTGTGTTCCATGGTTTGTTACGGAAGTGACTAGCGCATCAGAACACCCATAGTACAAGCATCATTGCAGGGTAATTGTTCATTTATTCTATAGCCCTGACCTCCTGACCTCCTGACCTGTGCTGTATTTGCCAAAGCTAGTTGGATTGTTCCCGAAGGATATTGATCTGGTTCTCCCGTTTGTCTGATCACTCCGTAAATGCCAGATTATCTCTATAACAGTATTATTTATGTCTCTGTTCCTGTCTTTGGGAAAGGTTATTTTTAGACTTTCATATTTGTGATATACATATAGGACAACATATTTATTGAATAAATGTAATATAAGTAAGCAGTAAGAGTCAAAGGGGTGTGGTATATGGCCAATATACCATGGTTTAGGGTCATTCTTATGCACGATGCAACGTGCCTGGACACAGCCCTTAGCCGTGGTATATTGGCCATATATCACAAATCTCTGAGGTTCCTTATTGCTATTATAAACTGGTTACCAATCTAATTAGTTAAAATAAATGTAAAAAGCAGTACAATTTTTAATTTTGTCATACCCATGGTTTAATGTCTGATATACCACAGCTGTCAGACAATCAGGATTCAGGGCTCGAACCACCCAGTTTACAATATATATTTTATGAAGTGTATCTACAAGTGTAAATAGTTTGTGGTCTGATGTTGAATATAAATATTGTTATTTGCTGAGTATCTAGTCTTTTGATTTGTTGTCATCCTTCTCTTCTTATAGTTACAGTGTGTATTTTAGTCATGATTATGCTTCTACGTCTGGTAAATACAAAGAATGAATTGCTTAAATTCAACAGAATTTCATATGCAAGTGGATTGTTTAATCATGTATCGATGTGATTGTTTGATCCGACCTTTAACTTTGTACATGGAGCTTTAAAACGTGTAGTATAGGCTAATTCACCTCTGATTCTGAGTCCGGACACAGTGGACGGAAAATAAAAACATTTTAATGCCACGTGTAGACGAAGTCTGAAAGTGTGGACACAATCAGAATATGGACGAGATCAGAACAAAGGACGCATGTCAGGGCCAGGTGTAAATTAGGCTTAAGCTTTAGTGGGGGAGGTAGATTTAACCAGTTAGGTTAGTTAATAGCTATATATATTAAACCAGTTAGGTCAACCAATAGCTATATACATTAAACTGTAATATTATATTATACTGTAATAATGTTTGGGAACTTTGAAGTCGGCCCCTCCCCCTCGGGCTGACGGTTTTAGAAGAAATGAGCCATGTCATTACACGAGGAACCATAACACATTAGACCAATCATCTGGTATTTAACCCCTAATCCCTTTAATGTCCTTAAACTGAAGAATGTGTAGCTAAATGCTCAGGGTCTTACTGAACCGCCCTGGGTTGTATTCTTAAATGCAAACCGTAGAGAAATGCTTTGCAACAGAAAACAAACCTTTCTTATTGGAAAAGTTCAGGTAGTCCCTCCCTGTTTCAGTCTGTTTACTTCCATTTGTTGCCAAGTGAATACGACCCAGGTTATTGCTAAAGCAGTATGAATGTCTTTGGAAGCCTGTTGCCAGATCTGTATGTGCTTAACCGCAGTCTGACTAGAGGAGTTGGTTAAAGTAAAAACAGATCTGGGGTCAGGTTGTGTGTTTGAGTCTGTGTGTGTGTGGGGTCAACTGGGTGGCAAGGTAAAGTGGTGCTTTTATCCTGGGACTCATATTTTCATCGCCCAATTGACTTTAAACACATAATTATATTCACATGAAAATTGCACATTTTCTGCAAATAACACTTCTGACATTGACTTGATTGTTGGCATGTGTTCCATATCTCCTCGCAGCACAGAGACTCAGCTCTATGCATTGAGTTTGACTGTCCATCCACAAACTGTAGACCTTTCATTAACTCTCTCTCTCGCTCTTCCTGAACTCTGTAACTGTGCTAAATGCCGAGCTCTATTTCAATCAAGCCCATTTCTAGTTGCGCTTATCCTCTGATTCTGAGTCCAATGCTGTGTGAAATGATGTGTGTGTTTAGTGATAAGAAGTTGAGGGATATTATATGAGTGGGTTGATTCTCATTTCCTTACTTAGCAGTCTACTGGCACACACACACACACACATTCTCATTCCCACTGTATGGTACACTGACTAACTGATAGAACTGGAATATATAGTGAAATTATGTTTTGTTTGAAAATGATTTGCCTTATTCGACAAGACGTGAGAACGTACATTTCTGTCTACATTTGGTGTCCTGCAGTATTACCAACATCCACTGGATGTAGAAATGTCCCATTTTTGTAGTTGGTTCAGCACAGTAAGTCCCCAACTAGGCTCTCTCTGTATGTCTTACTGTACAAGCTCATCTCCCTTGTCAGTTATCTTTGAAATAAAATTGAAGACCACATTTTAGTGTGTGCGTTTGTGTGTGTTGTGTGTGTGTGTGTGTGTGTGTGTGTGTGTGTGTGTGTGTGTGTGTGTGTGTGTGTGTGTGTGTGTGTGTGTGTGTGTGTGTGTGTGTGTGTGTGTGCGTCATCAGAAGGATGCCAGGGGCAATGGACCATGTGATTCAGCTCGGCTAGCACAGTCACAGCTGACTGACACAGTCTGACATGTCACACACATACACAGTCTCTGTCCTGTGCTACCGCAACCCAGTAGACCATGCCCAGACAGAGCCCCTCGGTTATTACTGCGTTGTCGGAACTAGAAGCACAAGCATTTCGCTACACTCGCATTAACATCTGCTAACTATGTGTATGTGACAAATAAAATAAAATTTGATTTGATTTGATAGATGAGACCAACAGCCTCTGGGTATAGGGGTATGTACATAGGGTATTGAGGCATGTACATAGGGTATAGGGGTGTATACAAAGGCTATAGGGGTGTATGCATAGGGTATAGGGGCATGTACGTAGGGTATAGGGGTGTATACAAAGGCTATAGGGGTGTATGCATAGGGTATAGGGGCGTGTACGTAGGGTATTGGGGTGTTTCCGTAGGGTACAAGGGCGTGTACGTAGGGTACAAGGGCGTGTACGTAGGGTACAAGGGCGTGTACGTAGGGTACAAGGGCGTGTACGTAGGGTATAGGGCGTGTACGTAGGGTACAAGGGCGTGTACGTAGGGTATTGGGCGTGTACGTAGGGTACAAGGGCGTGTACGTAGGGTATTGGGGTGTTTCCGTAGGGTACAAGGGCGTGTACGTAGGGTATTGGGCGTGTACGTAGGGTACAGGGGCGTGTACGTAGGGTATTGGGGTGTTTCCGTAGGGTACAGGGGCGTGTACGTAGGGTATTGGGGTGTTTGTAGGGTATAGGGGCGTGTACATGGGGTATAGGGGCATTATGTAGGGTATAGGGCGTGTGTACATGGGGATAGAGGCATTAGTCATGCTGGGAACACAGACCTGGTGTCATTTGGGACACATCAAATCTGCTTCCTCTAGTCAAATGCTGTCAGAACACTGAAAACCTGACTGACATTTTCTGTCACTTGAAAATCCTCTGACTGACATCAAATCTGTCACAAAATCCTGAAAATCCTCTGACTGACATCAAATCTGTCACAAAATCCTGAAAATCCTCTGACTGATCATCAAATCTGAAAATCCTCTGACTGACATCAAATCTGTCACAAAATCCTGAAAATCCTCTGACTGACATCAAATCTGTCACAAAATCCTGAAAATCCTCTGACTGATATCAAATCTGTTTCAAAATCCTGAAAATCCTCTGACTGACATCAAATCTGTTTCAAAATCCTGAAAATCCTCTGACTGACATCAAATCTGTCACAAAATCCTGAAAATCCTCTGACTGACATCAAATCTGTCACAAAATCCTGAAAATCCTCTGACTGACATCAAATCTGTTTCAAAATCCTGAAAATCCTCTGACTGACATCAAATCTGTTTCAAAATCCTGAAAATCCTCTGACTGACATCAAATCTGTCACAAAATCCTGAAAATCCTCTGACTGACATCAAATCTGTCACAAAATCCTGAAAATCCTCTGACTGACATCAAATCTGTCACAAAATCCTGAAAATCCTCTGACTGACATCAAATCTGTCACAAAATCCTGAAAATCCTCTGATTGACATCAACTCTGTTTCAAAATCCTCAAATGGAGAGTAGGACCAGGGACCTCATAAAACAGTGCGAAGGATTGCCGTATGTACAAAAATATTCTGATTTATAACACAGTGCGCACGCACGTCTCACGACGGTTTCTCTTTATAAATCACAATCAACTTGAAATTTGGTGCACGTGAGCGAACGTCTTGTCGCACCATTTTAACGCCCATAAATAGGCAGTGAAACGCCCTCAATTAATATTTATCCATACTGGACTGCATATTATGAGGTTTCTGTGTTTTACATTGTAGCCATTACCATATATATGATTAAATATTATCTGCTGATGGCTTGTGTGGATGTATGTATGTGTTATGCAACATAGCTGACTTGAAACATTGTTAACAGTCTCAGGCCCATGGGCCTTTCTCATGATGGAAAAATACAGAGTAGCATGAAGACAGGAACTGTTCAATGAGTTGGGGGGGGCACATTCAGAGCGGGGTGTTGCGAGAACAAGCGGTCTTTTGTTAGATAACAGGAGCCAGGTGCGAGATAACGGTATCGAGCATGAGCGCATGGATGTTCTTCACAGAAACAGTTACATCTATCAACAGAAGCGCCAAGAGGCGGGGACCCGCCTGAGCGCCTGCAATAGACTGAGCAAGTTTAAACCACGCCCAGTCTCTACTCTGACAGGCCGGCTCGGAAGCCGGAACTACTACTGTCATCAGGGTATATTATAATATCTTTGTCAGGAACAAGTCAGTTCTCTGTTTTGCCCTGCGAGGTGGGACAGAGAGCCCGTATATACGAAAATTGCATTTACCACTTATTGCTTAGCTAATAAAAAATGCATAGTATACAATCGGTGACTCATTGTCATATTTATCCTGATACCAGATTCGAATTGAGGCAATTCTAACAATATCCCGCCAGAAAGGCTAAAGAAATTTCACCCAGTGTGAGATGGAAGTTGTTGGAGCAAGAAAACATTTGTTTGGTGGACACAGTGTGGGCATTACAAATGCCTAAAAGGCGAGTGGCAACATGTGGCGGACGCTGTGAATGCTGCTGTCTCAGAAGGTCGGACCCTCAGAAATAAGAACGACCTGGCTAAAAGGCGCATAGCCTTACAAAGACAAAGTGTTTGTGCCACGGGCGGGGGAATAGGGGACACCGTAGTTCAACCCCCTTGATGAGCGACTTGTCGTTATAAGGGATTCCCTCCTGTGTGGAGTAGTGACGTGGGACACGGACACGCAATACGCACCAGATATTCCAGGTATGTAATTAGTATTCCCTCGTTTGAAAAGAGTAAACCAAATGCATTCAAGTAGTTTAAGCATTTACACAAACATTTGACATTTTCTATCGTTTTTAGTCGCTGCGTTTTCCAGCGGGGTCGGTGGTGCTGCAGTTGCGCAGGCGCTGAGTGCGCCCAGCCCCGGCGTCTCCACTGCACCTCATGCATCACAACCCTCCCGCGGCCATGTCCTCACAGATGCAGTCCTGCAAACGCAAAGAGACATCATCGACGCTATTAACGAGGTTGCCAAGGAGTTGAAGTGGGACTGGCACGGCTTGGTTTCTGCGGGTGTTTCTCTGTAATGCTGGACCCACTACAGCACAGAGATCCAAGAGAACAACTCTTGGTAATTGGAACCGGCTCATAAGCCACTCACCATCGCCCAGTAAATCTAGCTGGTCTCTGAAAATTCACTCTCCGAATTCTTCCATTCGTCAAAAATCTTCCAACAGTGCCAAAGCAGCCATTGTGCGTCATTACGCATTATAATTTCATGCCTTTCTATACCCACCCGTTTGATTGTCAAAGCTACCCAATTGCGTAACACCTTCAGGTGTGGTAATTACCCTGATTGTAACTGACAGTGGCAGGGCCATTATTACATTGACAGTTCTGCGCAACGAACATGTGATAACAATATACTGTATAAAACTGTGCGCTCGTATGTGCCCGACTGAGGCATCGAAAACTGCATCAGTTTAAACGTCTTTTGTCTTACTGTTCACCTTATTATTTATGAGAATATATTTCATAACATGCAAGTATTGTTTAATAATTACAGATCCAAATAAATATGATTCCCGATTAAACTGTACAACATATTTGAGGTGTTCTTTTGCAAAAACAGATATCTCCGTTTGTATTTATTAACCTACATTTTTGTGTGCACTCCAGGTAACTCTTCATCTATAATACGTGAGAGGTAATATTTCGATTTATTTTACACAATGGTATCAATTTCAAAGCGTTTCTCGAAATTCATCCTTCTTCCATCGCAGTCGCAGTTTCTCATTTCGCCAGGTCATGTGCGTACCTATGGCTCAAAGTGTCCGTGGAGGACCGCACATTCTCCCGTCAAGTTAGTTTTTTATAAATCTAAATTCCAAAATTTGCTTAGAAAGTGTTGTAAGCCTTCTTTTGTGCCTATGCAACGTTTATAAATGAGGCCCCAGACCACATTATGTACTAAAAAGACATACGCACATCCAGTTAACGACGGACATACTAAGCAGGCGAAAGAAAGGCCCAAAATCCATTTAAGGAGAGTAGGGCCGGAACACATAGATGCCAAGTATAGAGCATCACACAAATCCCACGATTGGACAGTATATAGGATATGAAGAGATGAACATCCAACACGCTTAACTGTGATGTGGCGAGGGAGAACCCAGGAGCAGAGAAGAGAACCAGATTAGTAAATACTAAATAAATAGTATGTGACTTTTTATACTTGTTCACATTTATGATATAATCTGATAGTCTTCAACTCGTTGTCATGGTTCCCCCTGTCACCAGAGGACAGCAGAGACTGCCCTAGAGAGTATAAGGACACAGGTGTTTTCAGTCACTAATCATGATTTCCTTTTTAGAGTGTTGTCTTTTCTGTTATCCTTTGCAGAAGCTTGATTTGTTTGCTGTGTGTGTTGGTGCCTGAGTGAGTTTGAGTCTGAGTGAGTTCGAGTCTGTGGTTGTTGTCACAGTTTTAGTACTATTCTGTTGAACATTTTCCAGAAATGGAAACCCACAGACTTTATGATAATCCCAGTTTTATTTTACCGCATATCTGAACAATGAACTGCAATCGATGCCTTTTGTTTCTTTCTAGAATGTGCAAGACAGGGTTGTCAATCACCAGTCGATTGAGGGAATAGCATGAATGAATGTAATTTAATGTCTTTGTATTTTACAATGCAATATAGAGACTGTGTTGCACATTCACTAGCCTGGTGGAACCAGTCTGATCATTGCATTCACCACAACAAAGCACCTGAACTGGCTCTTCTAGCTGTGAAAATTCCCCAGTCTGAATTCATCCCTACCCTCTCCTAATCTGTGTGATTGATGTGCAGATCCGTGTGAAATCAGGAGCCAAGCAGAGAGATTCCATTGAATACAAGAAGAAATAACACATATTTTAAGATCAATCTACACAAGGGAGCTCAGTATAGCTGCATGATGAAATGGGACATAAAAGGAAATGGATGAGAAGAGGCAGAGGCATAATCCCCATATGGGGCACAGGGGCACGTGCCCCTTCAGATTTGTCCTGCTTAAAAAATATATATTTGTTGTTTCTGTATAATACTACTAGCCACCTATAGTAATTGTATAAGGTTGGTTTTAGCTAGCCCAGATAGGTTTCTGATCTCCCAACTTCATAACTAGATACAAAGAATCCATTTCAATGCTAACAAACAAGTTAGTATCTAGCTTGTCTAACTATCTTAGCTGGCTTGCCTGTTGGCAAGGTTGATAGACTATACAAAGGCAAGCAATAACTAAATGTACTGAATATGTTTTTTTTTACCCAGACTTTATCAGAGCGTTTTTAATTTCTTTAAAAAAATAACCACCTGTCAGGAGGATACAAACAGCTCATGTGGTATGCTTAGATATGCAGATTAATATACAGTACCAGTCAAATGTTTGGACAAACCTACTCATTCAAGGGTTTTTCTTTATTTTTTACTATTTTCTACATTGTAGAATAATCGTGAAGACATCAAAACTATGAAATAACACATGGAATCATGTAGTAACCAAAAACGTTGTCAAACAAATCAGTGTTATATTAGAGATTCTTCAAAGTGCCACCCTTTGCCTTGTTGACAGCTTTGCACACTTTTGGCATGCTCTCAACCAGCTTCACAAGGTTGTCACCTGGATTGTATTTCAATTAACAGGTGTGTCTTGTTAAAAGTTCATTTGTGGAATTTCCTTTCTTCTTAATGCATTTGAGCCAATCAGTTTTGTTGTGACAAGGTATGGGTGGTATACAGAAGATTGCCCTATTTGGTTAAAGACCAAGTCCATATTATAGCAAGAACAGCTCAAATAAGTAAAGAGAAATGACAGTCCATTACTTTCAGACATGAAGGTCAGTCAATCTGGAAAATGTCAAGAACTTTTAAGGGTTTCTTCAAGTGTAGTTGCAAAAACCAAGAGCTATGATGAAACTGTCTCTCATGAGGACCACCACAGGAAAGGAAGACCCAGAGTGACCTCTGCTGCAAAGTATGAGTTCATTACAGTTAACTGCAGCTTAGATTGCAACACAAATATCTACTTCACAGAGTTCCAGTAAAGACACATCTCAACATCAACTGTTCAGAGGAGACTGCGTGAATCTGGCCTTCATGGTCAAATTGCTGCAAAGAAACCAATAAGAAACTTGCTTGGACCAAGAAACATGAGCAATGGGTCAAACAGTGGGTTAACTGCCTGTTCAGGGGCAGAATGACAGATTAGTATCTTGTCAGCACGGGGATTTGAACTTGCAACCTTTCGGTTACAAGTTCACCACTCTAACCACTAGGCTACCTTGCCTCCCCAGAAGACTGGTGGAAATCTGTCCTTTGGTTTGATGAGTCCAAATTTGAGATTTTGGGTTCCAACCGCCATGTCTTTGTGAGATGCAGAGTAGGTGAACGGATGATCTCCGCATGTGTGGTTCCCACCGTGAAGCATGGAGGAGGAGGTGTGATGGTGTGGGGGTGCTTTGCTGGTGACACTTTTAGTGATTTATTTAGAATTTAAGGCACATTTAACCAGCATGGCTATCACAGCATTCTGCAGCAACATATACCATCCCAACTGGTTTGCGCTTAGTGGGACTATCGTTTGTTTTTTAACAGGACCAAAAACATCTCCAGGCTGTGTAAGGGCTATTTGACCAAGAAGGAGAGTGATGGAGTGCTGTATCAGATGACCTGGCCTCTACATTCACCCGACCTCAACCCAATTGAAATGGTTTGGGATGAGTTGGACTGTAAAGTGAAGGAAAAGCAGCCAATAAGTGCTCAGCATATGTGGGAACTCCTTCAATAGTGTTGGAAAAGCAATCTTTATGAAGCTGGTTGAGAGAATGACCAGAGTGTGCAACGCTGTCATCCAGGTGGCAACTTTGAAGAATCTAAAATCTCAAATATATTTTGATTTGTAAAATTTAGGGGGGTTACTATATATGTTACTTCCATATGTGTTATTTAATAGTTTGTATGTCTTCACTATTATTTTATGATGTAGAACATAGTAAAACAAAATAAACACAAACCCTTGAAGGAGTAGGTGTCAACTTTTGACTGGTACTGTACATGTTATTTGATTAGAATTAAGTATAATGATTATGGCTCAAGATTGCATGAAAAAACTGTTTCAGGTATTTGAAAAATAACACATTTTTCCAACTTAAAACTTCTTCGGCTAGGGGGCAGTATTCAGAAGTTTGGATGAATGAGGTGCCCAAAGTAAACTGCCTTTTACTCAGGCCCAGAAGCTAGGATATGTAGTATTGGATAGAAAACACTCTAAAGTTTCCGAAACTGTTAAAATAATGTCTGTGAGTATAATAGAACTGATACCAGGCGAAAACCTGAGGAGAATCCATCCAGAATTTTTATTTTGGAGGTGACACCATTTAAAATGCCTTTCTATGGGGAAATCAATGGAATACCTCCCAGATTGCAATTCCTAGGGCTTCCAGTAGATGTCAACAGTCTCTAGAAAGAGTTTCAGGCTTGTTTTTTGAAAAATGCTAGAATTTGTAGTTTTTCTAAGTGGGTCCCATTTTGGCTGTAGTGTTATCACGCGAGTGGATGAGAGCGCACACTCCGTTATTTATCTCCGGTAATGAACATACTATTCTCCATCTTAAATGTTATCGTTTATTTACATATTAGGGTACCCAAGGATTGATTAGAATCGTTGTTTGACTTGTTTGGATGAAGTTTATTGGTAACGTTTGGGATTAATTTTGTATGCATTTTGAATGAGGGAAACTGGTGGATTATTGAATGAAGCGTGTCAACTAAACTGACTTTTTGGGACATAAAGAAGGATTTTTTCGAACAAAACGACCAATTGTGATGTAGCTGGGACCCTTTGGATTGCAAACTGAAGAAGATCTTCAAAGGTAAGTGATTTAATTTATCGCTATTTCTGACTTTCGTGATGCCTCTGCTGTGGCTGGATTAACAAGAAGTTAAGCTTTTAACCGATGTATAACACTTGTATTTTCATGAATGTTTAATATTACAAATTTTGTATTTTGAATTTCGCACTCTGCAATTTCACCGGATGTTGTCGAGGCCGGGCGCTAGTAGTACGCCTTTCCCAATTAAGGACAGGGGGAATAGCCCACCTCCAGACCACCCCCTACGTAGAGGTATTCGATCCATACCCCATATACCTTAATAGAAGCTAGCCTGAAGCTAGCCAGAAGCTAGCCAGTTTACTGGCTAACGTTAGTATTCAGCTAACCACGGTTGGTGGTCATCAGCTATCCTTTAGCTCGAAAAAGCTTTCGCCAGTTTTGTATAACGCGACTCAGACAAGGGCATACCGGACCTATTTTCTCTCCATATCCCCGGATTTGTACCGCAAGCTCTGGACATTACATCTGGATCTTGCAGCTGCTATCCGTGTGACTATCGGCTTACGTCGGTCCCGGAGCAAACATCAATTATTCTGGAGCTAGCCAGCTGAAGAGTTCCATCAGCCTCTCCTGAGCTACAATCACCTATCCGGACCCGGTGCGGAGCCCCACCGGGCCTTCACGACTGGACTACCGACGTTATCTGCCCGAGGGAGTTATCCAACTGGCCCCCCCGTCGCGACGTTACCTGAACGCCCATCTGTGGTCCGCTAATCGTTAGCTGTCTTATCAGCTGCTATCTGAATAGGTCTATCGGACAATTTTCTTGGGTCACTATAACTATATCTATTTTGCCAATTGGATTGGTCCCCCCTACCATACGGAACCTCACTAATCTACCGACGGAAACGCACGAGGTGGCTAAAAACAGACCTCCATCCTCTGCCAGCTTGCTACCCATGGCACGGCTAGCTGTCTGAATCGCCGTGACCCCAACCAACCTCACTACTCACTGGACCCTTATGATCACTCGGCTAAGCATGCCTCTCCTTAATGTCAATATGCCTTGTCCATTGCTGTTCTGGTTCGTGTTTATTAGCTTATTTCGCTGTAGAGCCTCTAGCCCTGCTCATTATACCTTATCCAACCTCTCAGTTCCACCACCCACACATGCGATGACGTCACCTGGTTTCAATGATGTTTCTAGAGACAATATCTCTCTCATCATCACTCAATGCCGGGGCGACAGGGTAGCCTAGTGGTTAGAGCATTGGACTAGTAATCGGAAGGTTGCAAGTTCAAACCCCCGAGCTGACAAGGTTGTTCTGCCCCTGAACAGGCAGTTAACCCACTGTTCCTAGGCTGTCATTGAAAATAAGAATTTGTTCTTAACTGACTTGCCTAGTTAAATAAAGGTAAAATAAAATGCCTAGGTTTACCTCTACTGTATTCACATCCTACCATACCTTTGTCTGTACATTATACCTTGAAGCTATTTTATCACCCCCAGAAACCTCTTTTTACTCTCTGTTCCAGACGTCCTAGACGACCAATTCCCATAGCTTTTAGCCGTACCCTTATCCTACTCCTCATCTGTTCCTCTGGTGATGTAGAGGTGAATCCGGGCCCTGCAGTGCCTAGCTCCACTCCTATTCCCCAGGCTCTCTCTTTTGATGACTTCTGTAACCGTAATAGCCTTGGTTAAGCCGCCTCCCTAAGTTTGTTTTATTCACTGCTTTAGCACTCTCTGCCAACCCGGATGTCCTAGCCGTGTCTGAATCCTGGCGTAGGAAGAAAACTGTTTGGAATATTATGAATAAATTACTAAACAATATTCTCATTTTAAATGGAACTGTAACAAAGTAAACTTATACTCTGTTTTATTATATCTGATTAACAATATGAGTTCATAAGAAGGGATTGTGTGACACGGACAAGGAGTAATTAAAGTTAATGAACACCATTCCAACAAGGCAGAGAGAAATGGGTTGTGGATAAAGTAAGCAGATAGGGTCGTTAACCTATGGTTGAACTGACGAAACTTAGCTCTGGGGTGTTTTAGATAAGGCAGTGAGTGCATTCCTAGGTTTTCTGTTAATTAGAGCTGTCAGCTAAGTGGTGATCGATAATGGTGAGGGGTCAAGAGTTAATTCAGTTATGTTGTGTGACCTGTGAGTGTGTTAGTGAGTTGGAATTAACTTTTAAACTCCATTAATTCTAGGTCAGGAAGCTACCTCCACTCATCACTGTCAAACGCTCCCTGAAACACTTCAGCGAGCAGGCCTTTCTAATCGACCTGGCCCAGGTATCCTGGAAGGATATTGACCTCATCCCGTCAGTAGAGGATGCCTGGTTATTTAAAAAAAATGCCTTCCTCACCATCTTAAATAAGCATGCCCCATTCAAGAAATTTAGAACCAGAAACAGATATAGCCCTTGGTTCTCTCCAAACCTGACTGCCCTTAACCAACACAAAAACATCCTATGGCGTTCTGCATTAGCATCAAACAGCCCCCGTGATATGCAACTTTTCAGGGAAGTCAGAAACCAATATACACAGACAGTTAGAAAAGCCAAGGCTAGCTTTTTCAAGCAGAAATTTGCTTCCTGCAACACAAACTCAAAATAGTTCTGGGACACTGTAAAGTCCACGGAGAATAAGAACACCTCCACCCAGCTGCCCACTGCACTGAGGATAGGAAAATCTGTCACCACCGATAAATGCACTATAAATGAGAATTTCAATAAGCATTTTTCCACGGCTGGCCATGCTTTTCACCTGGCTACCCCTACCCCGGTCAACTGCACTGTACCCCACACAACAACTCGCCCAAGCCTTCCCCATTTCTCCTCCCAAATCCAGTCATCTGATATTCTGAAAGAGCGGCAAAATCTGGACCCCTACAAATCAGCCGGGCTAGACAATCTGGACTCTTTCTTTCTAAAATGATCTGCCGAAATTGTTGCAACCCCTATTACTAGCCTGTTCAACCTCTCTTTCGTGTCGTCCGAGATTCCCAAAGATTGGAAAGCAGCTGCGGTCATCCCCCTCTTCAAAGGGGGGGACACTCTTGACCCAAACTGCTACAGACCTATATCTATCCTACCCTGCCTTTCTAAGGTCTTCGAAAGCCAAGTCAACAAACAGATTACCGACCATTTCGAATCCCACTGCACCTTCTCCGCTATGCAATCTGGTTTCAGAGCTGGTCATGGGTACACCCCAGCCACGCTCAAGGTCCTAAATGACATCATAACCGCCATCAATAAGAGACATTACTGTGCAGCCATATTCATTCATTGACCTGGCCAAGGCTTTCGACCCTGTCAATCACCACATCCTCATCGGCAGACTCAATAGCCTTGGTTTCTCAAATGATTGCCTCGCCTGGTTCACCAACTACTTCTCTGATAGAGTTCAGTGTGTCAAATCGGAGGGCCTGTTGTACGGGCCTCCGGCAGTCTCTATAGGGGTGCCACAGGGTTCAATTCTCGGGTCGACTCTCAAAAGTAAAACTAAATGCATGCTCTTCAACCGATCGCTGCCTGCACCTTCCCACCGGTCCAGCATCACTACTCTGGATGCTTCTGACATAGAATATGTGGACAACTACAAATACCTAGGTGTCTGGTTAGACTGTAAACTCTCCTTCCAGACTCACATCAAACATCTCCAATCCAAAGTTAAATCTAGAATTGGCTTCCTATTTTGCAACAAAGCATCCTTCACTCATGCTGCCAAACATAACCTCGTAAAACTGACCATCCTACCGATCCTCGACTTTGGCGATGTCATTTACAAAATAGCCTCCAATACCCTACTCAATAAATTGGATGCAGTCTATCACAGTGCCATCCGTTTTGTCACCAAAGCCCCATATACTACCCACCACTGTGACCTGTACGCTCTCGTTGGCTGGCCCTCGCTTCATACTCGTAGCCAAACCCACTGGCTCCAGGTCATCTACAAGACCCTGCTGGGTAAAGTCCCCCCTTATCTCAGCTCGCTGGTCACCATAGCAGCACCCACCTGTAGCACGCGCTCCAGCAAGTATATCTCACTGGTCACCCCCAAAACCAATTCTTCCATTGGCCGCCTCTCCTTCCAGTTCTCTGCTGCCAATGACTGGAACGAACTACAAAAATCTCTGTAACTGGAAACACTTATCTCCCTCACTAGCTTTAAGCACCAGCTGTCAGAGCAGCTCACAGATTACTGCACCTGTACATAGCCCATCTATAATTTAGCCCAAACAACTACCTCTTCCCCTACTGTATTTATTTATTTATTTTGCTCCTTTGCATTATTTATATCTCTACTTTGCACATTCTTCCACTGCAAATCTACCATTCCAGTGTTGTACTTGCTATATTGTATTTACTTCACCACCATGGCCTTTTTATTGCCTTTACCTCCCTTATCTCACCTCATTTTCTCACATCGTATATAGACTTATTTTTCTACTATATTATTGACTGTATGTTTGTTTTACTCCATGTGTAACTCTGTGTGGTTGTATGTGTCGAACTGCTTTGCTTTATCTTGGCCAGGTCGCAATTGTAAATGAGAACTTGTTCTCAACTTGCGTACCTGGTTAAATAAAGGTGAAATAAAATAAATAAATAAAATTGGTCAGAAAGAAGTGGAGAGTCTCTGTGTTCTTTTAAGTGCTGTCATTAGGGTAGAAACTTTGATCTGTTTCTTCAAAGCTGCTACAGTGAACAGGTGTGTGTGTGTGTGTGTGTGTGTGTGTGTGTGTGTGTGTGTGTGTGTGTGTGTGTGTGTGTGTGTGTGTTTGTGTGTGTGTGTGTGTGTGTATGTGTATGTGTGTGTGTGTGTGTGTGTTTGCGTGCATGTGTGTTTCCATGTGTGTGTGAACAGGTGTGTTTCATAGAACAATCCGTGCTTTATTCTTTATACTGGCAGCTAGAGATTTGGGTTCTGATACCAGCCGTGTCTCCAGATGTACTATACCTCTCTCTCTTAAGGATCTCTACAAATCGGTGTCCCACCCTCGGGACGGTTGAACTAATGTGATTAGCATGACGTTGTAAGTTACAAGAACATTTCCCAGGACATAGACATATCTAATATTGGCAGAATTCTTACATTCTTGTTAATCTAACTGCACTGTCCAATTTACAGTAGTTATTACAGTGAAATAATACCATGCTATTGTTTGAGGAGAGTGCACAGTTATTAACTTGAAAAGTTATTAATAAACCAATTAGGCACATTTGGGCAGTCTTGATACAACATTTTGAACAGTGCAAATGCAATGGTTTATTGGATCAGTCTAAAACGTAGCACATACACTGCTGTCATCTAGTGGCCAACATCTAAATTGCACCTGGGCTGGAATAATACATTATGGCCTTTCTCTTGCATTTCAAAGATGACGGTACAATTTCGTTTTTTTAAATGCATGTTTAGATTTGGGTATGTCATTTTAGGCAAATATTGAAAAAAAGGGGTGGATCCTTAAACTGCAGTTGGCCCAGAACAGAGCAGCATGTCTTGCTCTTCATTGTAAACAGAGGGCTGATATAAATACTATGCTGCCAGTCTCTCTTGGTTAAGAGTTGAGGAGAGACTGACTGCATCACTTCTTATTTTTATAAGAAACATAGTCAACATACATACAGCTCTGACAAACACACACTTACCCCACCAGACATGCCACCAGGGGTCTTTTCACAGTCCCCAAATCCAGAACAGATTTAAGAAAGCGTACAGTATTATATAGAGACATTATTGCATGGAAAGTCATATTGCTCAAGTGAACAGCAAACCTGGTTTAAAAAAACAGATAAAGCAACACCTCACAGCACAACGCCTCTCCCCTATTTGACCTAGATAGTTTGTGTGTATGTATTGACATGTAGGTTACTTGTGCCTTTTGTAATTGATGCAGTTCTGTCCTTGAGCTGTTGTCTATTAATGTTCTGTATTATGTCATGGTTCATGTTTTGTGTTGGACCCCAGGAAAAGTAGCTGCTGCTTTTGCAACAGCTAATGGGATCCTAATAAAATATTTAAAAAAACTTGCCAATATCAGATTTTCTTTTACTTACTGTAAAGTAAAATCATAACAGTCATCACAGTAGTACATTCAAGTTTATATCATCATTTTTGTTTCTACTTTACAGACATACATTTTCTTTATGCAGTTCTCACATGTAGTAGACAAACCCAAATCAAATCAAATCAAATCAAATTTTATTTGTCACATACACATGGTTAGCAGATGTTAATGCGAGTGTAGCGAAATGCTTGTGCTTCTAGTTCCGACAATGCAGTAATAACGAGCAAGTAATCTAACTAACAATTCCAAAAAAAACTGTCATACACAGTGTAAGGGGATAAAGAATATGTACATAAGGATATATGAATGAGTGATGGTACAGAGCAGCATAGGCAAGATACAGTAGATGATATCGAGTACAGTATATACATATGAGATAAGTATGTAAACCAAGTGGCATAGTTAAAGTGGCTAGTGATACATGTATTACATAAGGATGCAGTCGATGATATAGAGTACAGTATCAACGTATGCATATGAGATGAACAATGTAGGGTAAGTAACATTATATAAGGTAGCTAAAGTGGCTAGTGATTGTTTAAAGTGGCTAGTGATATATTTACATCATTTCCCATCGATTCCCATGATTAAAGTGGCTGGAGTAGAGTCAGTGTCATTGACAGTGTGTTGGCAGTAGCCACTCAATGTTAGTGGTGGCTGTTTAACAGTCTGATGGCCTTGAGATAGAAGCTGTTTTCAGTCTCTCGGTCCCAGCTTTGATGCACCTGTACTGACCTCGCCTTCTGGATGGCAGCAGGGTGAACAGGCAGTGGCTCGGGTGGTTGATGTCCTTGATGATCTTTATGGCCTTCCTGTAGCATCGGGTGGTGTAGGTGTCCTGGAGGGCAGGTAGTTTGCCCCCGGTGATGCGTTGTGCAGACCTCACTACCCTCTGGAGAGCCTTACGGTTGAGGGCGGTGCAGTTGCCATACCAGGCGGTGATACAGCCCGCCAGGATGCTCTCGATTGTGCATCTGTAGAAGTTTGTGAGTGCTTTTGGTGACAAGCCGAATTTCTTCAGCCTCCTGAGGTTGAAGAGGCGCTGCTGCGCCTTCCTCACGATGCTGTCTGTGTGAGTGGACCAATTCAGTTTGTCTGTGATGTGTATGCCGAGGAACTTAAGACTTGCTACCCTCTCCACTACTGTTCCATCGATGTGGATGGGGGGGTGTTCCCTCTGCTGTTTCCTGAAGTCCACAATCATCTCCTTAGTTTTGTTGACGTTGAGTGTGAGGTTATTTTCCTGACACCACACTCCGAGGGCCCTCACCTCCTCCCTGTAGGCCGTCTCGTCGTTGTTGGTAATCAAGCCTACCACTGTTGTGTCGTCCGCAAACTTGATGATTGAGTTGGAGGCGTGCATGGCCACGCAGTCATGGGTGAACAGGGAGTACAGGAGAGGGCTCAGAACGCACCCTTGTGGGGCCCCAGTGTTGAGGATCAGCGGGGAGGAGATGTTGTTGCCTACCCTCACCACCTGGGGGCGGCCCGTCAGGAAGTCCAGTACCCAGTTGCACAGGGCGGGGTCGAGACCCAGGGTCTCGAGCTTGATGACGAGCTTGGAGGGTACTATGGTGTTGAATGCCGAGCTGTAGTCGATGAACAGCATTCTCACATAGGTATTCCTCTTGTCCAGATGGGTTAGGGCAGTGTGCAGTGTGGTTGAGATTGCATCGTCTGTGGACCTATTTGGGCGGTAAGCAAATTGGAGTGGGTCAAGGGTGTCAGGTAGGGTGGAGGTGATATGGTCCTTGACTAGTCTCTCAAAGCACTTCATGATGACGGATGTGAGTGCTACGGGCGGTAGTCGTTTAGCTCAGTTACCTTAGCTTTCTTGGGAACAGGAACAATGGTGGCCCTCTTGAAGCATGTGGGAACAGCAGACTGGTATAGGGATTGATTGAATATGTCCGTAAACACACCGGCCAGCTGGTCTGCGCATGCTCTGAGGGCGCGGCTGGGGATGCCGTCTGGGCCTGCAGCCTTGCGAGGGTTAACACATTTAAATGTCTTACTCACTTCGGCTGCAGTGAAGGAGAGACCGCATGTTTCCGTTGCAGGCCGTGTCAGTGGCACTGTATTGTCCTCAAAGCGGGCAAAAAGTTATTTAGTCTGCCTGGGAGCAAGACATCCTGGTCCGTGACTGGGCTGGGTTTCTTCCTGTAGTCCGTGATTGACTGTAGACCCTGCCACATACCTCTTGTGTCTGAGCCGTTGAATTGAGATTCTACTTTGTCTCTGTACTGGCGCTTAGCTTGTTTGATAGCCTTGCGGAGGGAATAGCTGCACTGTTTGTATTCAGCCATGTTACCAGACACCTTGCCCTGATTAAAAGCAGTGGTTCGTGCCTTCAGTTTCACACGAATGCTGCCATCAATCCACGGTTTCTGGTTAGGGAATGTTTTAATCGTTGCTATGGGAACGACATCTTCAACGCACGTTTAAATGTCAAATCTATAGGTTAACCAAACATTTACGTGATCATCAATTAATAAGAGCAATTTTAATTTTTTTTTTACAAAGAAGATAATATAAAAAGTAATGTGAGGATTGTATTGTGAAAGGCAATTACTTTATATGAACATGTATTTCAATGTGAAATATGCATTTCTAGATTAAACTCTGATTAGGTTTGGTGAAAAAGTTACTATGATTTTGTGTGTTGTTCTCAGCCAATTTGAAAATGTACTTTGCCTTTTTAATTATCTGTTTTGAGTGTTGTACAAAGAGTTGTGAAAATGTACCACATACTTTTAATCAAAGAGCAGTATGTGCCAGTTTTAGCAGTCTGTTCTAGCTGCCTGTTAAAGCTGACAGACAGACACAACTGGGACTATGACAGATATTGTCAAATTATTTTCAGATAGATGCATTTATAGACATCCCTTCATCAGTATTTTTCTCTCTCTCTCCATTAGGTTGCCTCGGTGACCTGCATCTGTCCAAGTGCATCTGGAAATAATCTGAGTTATCTCCCTAAATAACACTGAATAGTCCTTTTCTCAAAGGTTGAATACGTCTTTATTATTCAGTAACACTTATTGAAGAAGAAACATAAGTAGGAGGATACTCCTCTATGAGGTTTGTAAAATATTCTGGAAGAGTGCCTAATTCACATTTTTTATATAAATAAAAACAGGTGAAGATTGAGTAGAGATTACCGGATTTGCTCACATTTTCCAGACCGGACCGGATTCCAATAACAGAACTAAATGCGCATATGCAGGGGGATTAACCAAACGACAATCGTCTCATGTGGCGTCATCTTGTAATGGTCATTGTGACGTCAAAGCACTGGTGAGAAACCTCTTGGTGCTTTTAGTGTTGCGGAGACGGGGAGAGAGAATAGACGGGACTCCGTTGAGGGCAGCGCTGCGCAAACTAAGTGATTTTCGGGTGCAACATCACAAACGGGTCACGGGGGTTAGGCCTAATCAACTGTCAAATCAAATGATCATTATGCCCCTTCAACAGTCGTTATTTATCTGATGATCTGAAGTCAAGACCTAGGTCGGAGTTCGCCTACAATTACCCTTTTTTGGTTTCTTCTTCTTTTGACATTGATCGCGCTGTAGCATAGGTTATTTCCCCCAGCTTTACAGAGAGTGAACATAACTCAATCCCGGACAAACAAGTTCTCATTAAAATTGATTAATTATATATTTTCCCAAAGGAATGTACTTTTGGAGAAGCATGCTGCTCTTGGAAATCTCGAGGTTTGCCTTGTCCTGAGTAGATTGGTGAGTAACTGCTTATTTGGAGCTGGCTGGATGTTAGATAATTGATCTAGTTGTAACCCACATTCATTTTCACAAAGCATCCTAGTTATGTAAAAACATACACTGGGAAACTAGAATAGAATTTAATCAAATTGAAAATGATTCTATAGACTAGAATACAATAGAATGTAATAGAAGAGAATATGACTTCATTGGCTGGTCAGAGAAATCTGATGCCACAGCACCTGCTTGTACATTCTATGGTGTTAAAGCCTCAGGGCACCCTGGATATGCATGTGAAAACGCCATGAGAAGCAATTGAACCTCTATCAGGGAACCCCGGAAAGGTATTTAAAAGAGGCAGAGTAACACAAGTAACACAACATGATTGTTATTCAAAATACTGTAAGTATTAAACAGACTAACTGTTATTAAAGAAAAATAGACCATCTGGTTCTGTATTGAGAACCACTATGTGTATGCTCACACTGTTCATGATTTGACGCTGATGAGGCTACGGTGTCTCCTCTTTTCCTCTCCAGTGTTGATGGTAGGGAGAGAGACCTCGGTCAGACTGAGACCAGTGTTGATGGTAGGGAGAGAGACCTCGGTCAGACTGAGACCAGTGTTGATGGTAGGGAGAGAGACCTCGGTCAGACTGAGACCAGTGTTGATGGTAGGGAGAAAGACCTCGGTCAGACTGAGACCAGTGTTGATGGGAGGGAGAGAGACCTCGGTCAGACTGAGACCAGTGTTGATGGTAGGGAGAGAGACCTCGGTCAGACTGAGACCAGTGTTGTTGGTAGGGAGAGAGACCTCGGTCAGACTGAGACCAGTGTTGATGGGAGGGAGAGAGACCTCGGTCAGACTGAGACCAGTGTTGATGGTAGGGAGAGAGACCTCGGTCAGACTGAGACCAGTGTTGATGGTAGGGAGAGAGACCTCGGTCAGACTGAGACCAGTGTTGATGGGAGGGAGAAAGACCTCGGTCAGACTGAGACCAGTGTTGATGGTAGGGAGAGAGACCTCGGTCAGACTGAGACCAGTGTTGATGGTAGGGAGAGAGACCTCGGTCAGACTGAGACCAGTGTTGATGGTAGGGAGAGAGACCTCGTTCAGACTGAGACCAGTGTTGATGGTAGGAGAGAGACCTCGGTCAGACTGAGACCAGTGTTGATGGTAGGGAGAGAGACCTCGGTCAGACTGAGACCAGTGTTGATGGTAGGGAGAGAGACCTCGGTCAGACTGAGACCAGTGTTGATGGTAAGGAGAGAGACCTCGGTCAGACTGAGACCAGTGTTGATGGTAGGGAGAGAGACCTCGGTCAGACTGAGACCAGTGTTGATGGTAGGGAGAGAGACCTCGGTCAGACTGAGACCAGTGTTGATGGTAGGGAGAGAGGGAGAGAGACCTCGGTCAGACTGAGACCAGTGTTGATGGTAGGGAGAGAGACCTCGGTCAGACTGAGACCAGTGTTGATGGTAGGGAGAGAGACCTCGGTCAGACTGAGACCAGTGTTGATGGTAGGGGAGAGGGAGAGAGACCTCGGTCAGACTGAGACCAGTGTTGATGGGAGGGAGAGAGACCTCGGTCAGACTGAGACCAGTGTTGATGGGAGGGAGAGAGACCTGAGACCGGTCAGACTGAGACCAGTGTTGATGGGAGGGAGACTGAGACCTGTTGATGGTCAGACTGAGACCAGTGTTGATGGTAGGGAGAGAGACCTCGGTCAGACTGAGACCAGTGTTGATGGTAGGGAGAGAGACCTCGGTCAGACTGAGACCAGTGTTGATGGTAGGGAGAGAGACCTCGGTCAGACTGAGACCAGTGTTGATGGTAGGGAGAAAGACCTCGGTCAGACTGAGACCAGTGTTGATGGTAGGGAGAGAGACCTCGGTCAGACTGAGACCAGTGTTGATGGGAGACCAGTGGAGAGAGAGACCTCGGTCAGACTGAGACCAGTGTTGATGGTAGGGAGAGAGACCTCGGTCAGACTGAGACCAGTGTTGATGGTAGGGAGAGAGACCTCGGTCAGACTGAGACCAGTGTTGATGGTAGGGAGAGAGACCTCGGTCAGACTGAGACCAGTGTTGATGGTAGGGAGAGAGACCTCGGTCAGACTGAGACCAGTGTTGATGGTAGGGAGAGAGACCTCGGTCAGACTGAGACCAGTGTTGATGGTAGGAGAGAGACCTCGGTCAGACTGAGACCAGTGTTGATGGAGAGGGAGAGAGACCTCGGTCAGACTGAGACCAGTGTTGATGGTAGGGAGAGAGACCTCGGTCAGACTGAGACCAGTGTTGATGGTAGGGAGAGAGACCTCGGTCAGACTGAGACCAGTGTTGATGGTAGGGAGAGAGACCTCGGTCAGACTGAGACCAGTGTTGATGGTAGGGAGAGAGACCTCGGTCAGACTGAGACCAGTGTTGATGGACCAGTGTTGGGAGAGAGACCTCGGTCAGACTGAGACCAGTGTTGATGGTAGGGAGAGAGAGGGAGACCAGTGTTGATGGGGAGAGAGACCTCGGTCAGACTGAGACCAGTGTTGATGGAGGGAGAGAGACCTCGGTCAGACTGAGACCAGTGTTGATGGGAGGGAGAGAGACCTCGGTCAGACTGAGACCAGTGTTGATGGTAGGGAGAGAGACCTCGGTCAGACTGAGACCAGTGTTGTTGGTATGGGGAGAGAGACCTCGGTCAGACTGAGACCAGTGTTGATGGTAGGGAGAGAGACCTCGGTCAGACTGAGACCAGTGTTGATGGTAGGGAGAGAGACCTCGGTCAGACTGAGACCAGTGTTGATGGTAGGGAGAAAGACCTCGGTCAGACTGAGACCAGTGTTGATGGTAGGGAGAGAGACCTCGGTCAGACTGAGACCAGTGTTGATGGTAGGGAGAGACCTCGGTCAGACCTCGGTTCAGACTGAGACCAGTGTTGATGGTAGGGAGAGAGACCTCGGTCAGACTGAGACCAGTGTTGATGGTAGGGAGAGAGACCTCGGTCAGACTGAGACCAGTGTTGATGGTAGGGAGAGAGACCTCGGTCAGACTGAGACCAGTGTTGATGGTAGGGAGAGAGACCTCGGTCAGACTGAGACCAGTGTTGATGGTAGTTGGAGAGAGACCTCGGTCAGACTGAGACCAGTGTTGATGGGAGATGGTAGGGAGAGAGACCTCGGTCAGACTGAGACCAGTGTTGATGGGAGGGAGAGAGACCTCGGTCAGACTGAGACCAGTGTTGATGGTAGGGAGAGAGACCTCGGTCAGACTGAGACCAGTGTTGATGGTAGGGAGAGAGACCTCGGTCAGACTGAGACCAGTGTTGATGGTAGGGAGAGACCTCGGTCAGACTGAGACCAGTGTTGATGGTAGGGAGAGAGACCTGAGACCGGTCAGACTGAGACCAGGTGTTGATGGTAGGGATAGAGACCTCGGTCAGACTGAGACCAGTGTTGATGGTAGGGAGAGAGACCTCGGTCAGACTGAGACCAGGTGTTGATGGTAGGGAGAGAGACCTCGGTCAGACTGAGACCAGTGTTGATGGTAGGGAGAGAGAGAGAGACCTCGGTCAGACTGAGACCAGTGTTGATGGGAGGGAGAGAGACCTCGGTCAGACTGAGACCAGTGTTGATGGGAGGGAGAGAGACCTCGGTCAGACTGAGACCAGTGTTGATGGTAGGGAAAGAGACCTCGGTCAGACTGTGACCCATCTACCTGTCTGTCTGTCCACAGATCACATGGGATACAGAAGACAGAAGGACTCCTCTCACCCTGTACCGAGGCTGCAATAGGACATCTAAAACCTTTACTATCCCTGTGGGAATATGTACAACCATCCACCTCTCCAGGACAAAGGATGTCAGAACTGATACAGAGTCTGGAACAATGCCAACCCCAGAGAGAGGCTGTCTGGAATGTCTTTTACCTTGTTGTTTTTTATTATCACGGGACACAAACAAGCAAACAAGAAGATGTTATCAGATATGTTTGTTTGGATGAAAGGGAGAAACCCAGAGGGCTTTCCTTCTGACCAGGCTCTTCTCTACACTATGAGCTGATTGACCCCTCTCTGCCCCCCTCCAAAGGATGTCAGAATGGTACAGAGTCTAGAGACCCCCCCACACACACAAATCGTCCCTCCCCCACCACCTCCCTCCCACCGACGATGGATCTTACGAATGACACCACGGTCATCACAGACAGCGACTTATTGGATGACTCCTCAACCCGCATCCTGACTGGCTTTTTCCTCTCGCTGCTCATCCTCTCCACGTTGGTCGGCAACGTCCTTGTGTGTGCCGCCGTCACCAAGTGCCGTCACCTGCGTTCCAAAGTCACCAACTTCTTTGTGATCTCGTTGGCCGTCTCCGACCTCCTGGTCGCTGTCCTGGTGATGCCGTGGAAGGCCGTGACGGAGGTCGCAGGTTTCTGGCCGTTTGGCTCGTTCTGCGACACTTGGGTGGCGTTTGACATCATGTGCTCCACGGCATCCATCTTGAACCTGTGTGTGATCAGCGTGGACCGTTACTGGGCAATATCCAGCCCGTTCCGCTATGAGAGGAACATGACTCCTAAAGTGGCGTTTGTGATGATCAGCGTGGCCTGGACGCTCTCCGTCCTCATCTCCTTCATCCCCGTCCAGCTCAGCTGGCACAAAGCCCAGACCTTTACCTCTACCTCCATCACTACCTCCACAACCACCCCCTACGGCCTCCAGGCCCCCCCAGACTCCTCTAACCCTGTTGGGGATAACAACACACATCAGGCGCCCCGGGACTGGGACAACTGTCACTTCAGCCTGAACCGGACCTACGCCATCTCTACCTCTCTGATCAGCTTCTATATCCCAGTGATCATCATGGTGGTCACCTACACCCAGATCTACCGCATCGCCCACCGTCAGATCAGATGCATCTCCACCCTAGAACGAGCCGCAGAGAGTGCCAAGAACCGACACAACAGCATGGGAGAAGGCGGCGGAGAATCCAGCATCTCCGAATCGGAGAGCTCGTTCAAGATGACGTTCAAACGGGAGACAAAGGTCCTGAAGACGCTGACTCTGATCGTGGGCGTGTTCGTGTGCTGCTGGCTGCCCTTCTTCATCCTGAACTGCATGGTGCCGTTCTGTGAGCCGTCACCCCGCGGTGCCACGGCCTCCTTCACCTGTATCAGCCCCACTATGTTTGATGTGTTTGTGTGGTTCGGGTGGGCCAACTCTTCCATCAACCCCATCATATACGCCTTCAACCCAGACTTCCGCAAAGCATTCTCTATCCTCCTGGGCTGCCACAGATTCTGTCCCGGAGATCACGGCATGGGCACGTTCAGTCTCAATAAGAAGTGAGCTCAGAGCCTCAGAATTCCCAGTGGTAGTAATAAAAAACATACATGGAAAACATCTGCTGAGACACTGGTCTCAGAAGAGGACCTACAGTACCAGCTGTCATGAACGTCAGAGAACTATAGCATGCCATCGTCTGGTGCATTGTATTGCCATAAGCAAGCAGAGTAAGCACTACAACCTTGGTGTAAAAGGTTTGTTGTTGTCATTGAGGGTGCCGCCACCTTGTGCAGTGTCCCTGGGCATAACATACAGTATGATCTGAAATGGCACTGCAATAAGAGTCGAGTGACCCTTTGCAGTGTCCCTGACTGTGCAGTGAGTGCAGTACATTTAGTGACACATTGTCTCTGTGGAGTAGATACTACAGTGAGTCAGGGCCCCAGACTCTGACCCAGTGATGCTTTATTGTGAATTTTACAGAATGTTAAAAAGAGGTCACTTTATTACAAACGTTTTGAGATGTAATACAGTACTTCAAGAAAATATATTATTCTTTACAATGTGTTCTCTTGCAAACAGTAACTTTGATTGTGTTTTTGTTAAAGTCCATACCAATACTGCCATTGTTTTAATTGATGGGGAACACCAAATGACGGTTAACTGAATAATCTTTCTAATGATGGTAATGAAATTCAGAAAGCTTAAGGCTATTTCATAACAAACATCAATTTAATTTGGACTGCCATTTTAAATCCCTCTCCAAAGTGTTTTACCTTATTAATGAGCTACTCATCTTGCCTTGTGTCTGTGGCTTTTCCAAAGCAATGCCAGGTGTCCCAACAAGCTCTCATAGTCTCACTGCAGAATGAGACGTTCAGCCACATTCTCCAAACGTCAAATTTCGAAGTGTTTTTCCTGCTCCTGCTGCTTTGTATCATTCCATTTCTCCAAACGTCAACTTTCGAAGTTAAGGGTTAAGTTTAAGCACTAATTTGGAATGGTTAATGATTAAGGTTTTGGATAGGGTTCAGACATTAAGTTTAGGCACTCATTCTGAATGGTTAACGTAAGGGTTAAGGTTTTGGATAGGGTGCAAACATTAAGTTTAGACACTAACATGCTGACCAGAACGCTCAAGCCATCGCACGCATGCTGATTTTGTCCACCCACACCAGACGCGATCAGGACATGCAGGTTGAAATATCAAAACGAACTCTGAACCAACTACATTAATTTGGGAACAGGTCGAAAAGCATTAAACATTTATGGCAATTTAGATAGCTAGCTAGCTTGCTGTTGCTAGTGAATTTGTCCTGGTATATAATCATTAAGGATGGGTATCGTTAAGATTTTAACGGTATTACTACTCTTAGCGATACTGCTTATCGATCTGGTACTTTAACGGTATTCTTATCGGTTATTTTTTTATGAAAAAAAACCCGAAACAAATTAAGAACAGAATTAACATTTGCCTTATTTTCAAAATGTAAACAATTATTTACAGCAAAAGAAACAGCAATAGTTTTCAACCCCTCCCTAACCCGGACGACGCTAGAGCAATTGTGCATCGCCCCACGGACCTCCCGATCGCGGCCGGTTACGACAGAGCCTGGGCGTGGACCCAGAGTCTCTGGTGGCACAGCTGGCGCTGCAGTACAGCGCCCTTAACCACTGCGCCACCCGGGAGGCCCAGAAATGTTTGAACAAATCACCATTATAGACTCTAATGTTGTGATGATGGAAATGTAAAACAAATTAAATAAATAATATTATAGAATAATATAGAACAGTCAGTGGTATAGAACAACACAGGCCTGCAGGTAGGCTGCAAAAGATAAGACAGTGGTATAGAGCAACACAGGTGGGGCCTGCAGGTAGGCTGCAGAAGATAAGTCAGTGGTATAGAACAACACAGGCCTGCAGGTAGGCTGCAGAAGATAAGACAGTGGTATAGAACAACACAGGCCTGCAGATGGGCTGTAAAAGATAAGACAGTGGTATAGAACAACACGGGTGGGGCCTGCAGGTAGGCTGTAAAAGAAAAGACAGTGGTATAGAACAACACAGGCCTGCAGGTAGGCTGTAAAAGATAAGACAGTGGTATAGAACAACACAGGTGGGGCCTGCAGGTAGGCTGCAGAGGGAAAAGACAGTGGTATAGAACAACACAGGCCTGCAGGTAGGCTGTAAAAGATAAGACAGTGGTATAGAACAACACAGGTGGGGCCTGCAGGTAGGCTGTAAAAGATAAGACAGTGGTATAGAACAACACGGGTGGGGCCTGCAGGTAGGCTGTAAAAGATAAGACAGTGGTACAGAACAACACGGGTGGGGCCTGCAGGTAGGCTGTAAAAGATAAGACAGTGGTATAGAACAACACGGGTGGGACCTGCAGGTAGGCTGTAAAAGATAAGACAGTGGTATAGAACAACACGGGTGGGGCCTGCAGGTAGGCTGTAAAAGATAAGACAGTGGTATAGAACAACACAGGTGGGGCCTGCAGGTAGGCTGCAGAGGGACTATACAGTGGTATAGAACAACACAGGCCTGCAGGTGGGCTGTAAAAGATAAGACAGTGGTATAGAACAACACAGGTGGGGCCTGCAGGTAGGATGTAAAAGATAAGACAGTGGTATAGAACAACACGGGTGGGGCCTGCAGGTAGGCTGTAAAAGATAAGACAGTGGTATAGAATAACACAGGTGGGGCCTGCAGGTAGGATGTAAAAGATAAGACAGTGGTATAGAATAACACAGGTGGGGCCTGCAGGTAGGATGTAAAAGATAAGACAGTGGTATAGAACAACACAGGTGGGGCCTGCAGGTAGGATGTAAAAGATAAGACAGTGGTATAGAATAACACAGGTGGGGCCTGCAGGTAGGATGTAAAAGATAAGACAGTGGTATAGAATAACACAGGTGGGGCCTGCAGGTAGGATGTAAAAGATAAGACAGTGGTAAGACAGGTGGGGCCTGCAGGTAGGCTGTAAAAGAAAAGACAGTGGTATAGAACAACACGGGTGGGGCCTGCAGGTAGGCTGTAAAAGATAAGACAGTGGTATAGAATAACACAGGTGGGGCCTGCAGGTAGGCTGTAAAAGATAAGACAGTGGTATAGAACAACACGGGTGGGGCCTGCAGGTAGGCTGTAAAAGATAAGACAGTGGTATAGAACAACACGGGTGGGGCCTGCAGGTAGGCTGTAAAAGATAAGACAGTGGTATAGAATAACACAGGTGGGGCCTGCAGGTAGGATGTAAAAGATAAGACAGTGGTATAGAACAACACGGGTGGGGCCTGCAGGTAGGCTGTAAAAGATAAGACAGTGGTATAGAACAACACAGGTGGGGCCTGCAGGTAGGATGTAAAAGATAAGACAGTGGTATAGAATAACACAGGTGGGGCCTGCAGGTAGGATGTAAAAGATAAGACAGTGGTATAGAACAACACAGGTGGGGCCTGCAGGTATGCTGCAAAAGATAAGACAGTGGTATAGAACAACACAGGTGGGGCCTGCAGGTAGGCTGTAAAAGATAAGACAGCGGTATAGAACAACACTGGTGGGGCCTGCAGGTATGCTGCAAAAGGACTAAGAAAGGACTACTTCTTCGCAGTTCTTCTGGAGAAAGATCAACATATTTGCCTTCTCTGGCAGAGGTCGGGACCTCTCCTAGCTTATCGTGTTCCCTGCAGTCGAAAATACCCTCCTGCAAGGTGTGGAGGCTTGAGCACAGAGGTAGCTTGTTGCAATGTTTATAAGGAGGGGCAGAGTAGCTCTCTTCTCCCACCCCCATATCACAGGATCTTCAGCCATGGGTATGGAAGGCACGCCTTTGTAGAGCTCCACCTCTAGGTCAACACTCTTGCAGAGGGTGAGGGACGAGGTGTCCTGTTGGATTGTGAATCCCTGTCCTCCTCTGAGAACAGCTCCACCAAGGCACACCTTGTTTTGTACAATGGAGGGACTGTCTCCTCCATTTCCTCTCCTTCTCCTTCAGACCCCTCCTCTTGTTGCTGGTGCTCTGTGTCTGTCTGCTCTGGCTCCTCTGGCGTTGCTCCTGTCACATTGGCCTCAACAGTCGTCTTCCTCAGCCTGTCCCAGATGGCGTCACTCAACGGCCTCCCTTTAAATTTGGGGTCCATTGCTGTGGCCTCATGCAGGAAGGGTTGAATGTCCTCACCCCCTGATGGCATCAATGAAAGTAATTTAGTAGATTTTCTGTGCTGCCAGATTCAATGTGTGTGCAAGCATCCTATTTTTAAGATGTGTAGCCTCTTTACATCCACCGCTTTCACTCCCAGAATGGCACAGTTTTACACTGCCCTGGTGTGGAGGACCTGTTTTACACTGCCCTGGTGTGGAGGATCACCTGTTTTACACTGCCCTGGTGTGGAGGACCGTACACTCTGACCTTCTTTTACACTGTCCTGGTGTGGAGGATCGTCTGTTTTACACTGCCCTGGTGTGGAGGAGGACCGTCTGTTTTACACTGTCCTGGTGTGGAGGACCTTCTGTTTTACACTGTCCTGGTGTGGAGGACCTTCTGTTTTACACTGTCCTGGTGTGGAGGACCTTCTGTTTTACACTGTCCTGGTGTGGACGACCTTCTGTTTTACACTGTCCTGGTGTGGACGACCTTCTGTTTTACACTGCCCTGTCTTGTGTAGTGCACTGGAACAGTGAGATAGTGGTCCTGACAGGGGCTGGTCCACCTGTATGATGTGATGGCCAGCTTTGGCACGTCCTTCAGTTCAGTGATCACTATTTGGGGTTGAGTGCCTTGCTCATCTCCCTACATTAAAAAAAAAGATGTTTGTGTTGAATTATCATTATTGAATTATTGTGTTGTTGTGTATTGTATTGTGGAGTGATGGGACTAACATACAACCCTTTTATACTACTGTATCCTAAACATGAATAGAACTCAATATATACTGACAGACTGTTACCTAAAGCATTTGGACTCCACTGTTGCAAAGGGGTGTAGGCCTTTCACTATGAACTTGATCACGGCTAGGTGTCACTCATTCCCCCTCTCCTTAGTCATCCTCCCACTAGCTGCTAGCGTGAAGGGGCTTGGGCTTGTCTTTGGCTTGGACCAGTGGTATTAGAGGGAGGAGTGGGTTGGTTCATTGTAGCTGCAACTTTAACAAAAAAGTTGCAAGATCTTTAAATGGGTGATTGAATTTCTGAACGCACCCATAGCTAAACAATCAGTTGGCTAATGGTTCCTTTTGATCATGAACCCATGTTCGCATAATTTAGTTAACTCTGTGTGTGGGATCTAGGCTGCTAGCATACATACCTAACGTAGACCGGGCAACGAGCATTGTCAGCATCGACTCTGGTGAAGTGTAACAAACACTTTTAAACATTTTGTTCTCTCCTCCATCGTCACTAATTAAGAGCAGGGTCTTTCGCGTGTGTGTGTGTGTGTGTGTGTGTGCTGTAGCATGAGAGATCTCACTTCTGGATTGGGAATAGAACAAATGCATCATAGACGAATGTCTTCATTTTATTGCAAATTAGAAACGGTTGGTGAGAAAATGTACAAGATAAAGTTTATGTAGCAATAATAAATAGGAAATGTATTTTCTTAATTTCTCCAGTACTGAAAGCAGAACCGATAACGTCGGAGCTTATCGATACTACGGTCTTTCATAATTTAGCCCCAGGGACCGTTTAATGCCAGGTTTTGGTACTCATCCCTAATAATCATTGGGTTGCTAATTGATCTAAAATGCACAAGGTCCTCTACTCAGACAATTAATCCACAGATAAAAGGGTAAACCCAGTTAGTTTCTAGTAATCTATCCTACTTCAGACTTCTTCTTCTTCATGATACTTTATATGGAGGTTGGCAACCAACTTTAAGGTCCATTACCACCACCAACTGGACTGGAGTGTGGACCTCAGTTCATCTTTCAATCACCCATGTGGGTATATGCTCCTAAAAACCAATGAGGAGATGGCACGTGGGTATATGCTCCTAAAAACCAATGAGGAGATGGGAGAGGCGGGACTTGCAGCGCATCAAGCGTCACAAATAGAATCAAGTTCTATTTTAGCGCCTGGCTACAGAGACGCTCGTTGACGCGCACAAGCAGTGTGGGTGAAATGATTGAATAACGTGTGTAAAGATATTCTGCAATGCTCGCACAAGCGGTGTGGTCAGCATGTCATTCTGAATGGTTGAGGTTAAGGGTTAAGTTTTGGGATAGGGTTCAAACATTAAGTTTAGGCACTCATTCTGAATGGTTAAGGTTAAGGGTTAAGTTTTGGTACAGGGTTCAAACATTAAGTTTAGGCACTCATTCTGAACGGTTAAGGGTTAAGGTTTGGAATATGGTAATTTTAAATCTTCACAACTGGGATAAACAAGCAACCTTCTAATCCAGAGTCATGAGTCATGGGATTACAGCCATCTGCCACCCCAGTCCACAACACCCTAGAAAAACCCAAGCCCACTTGATTGTAATAGCCACTCCAGTCCACAACACTCTAGAAAAACCCAAGCCCACTTGATTGTAATAGCCACCACAGTCCACAACACCCTAGAAAAACCCAAGCCTTCTTGATGGTAATAGTGCTCACTGTTGCCCCTAGTGGCCGGTTTTGAAGGCATTTCTCGACGTCCTCGGGACATGGGTAGACATCCAGTTTCTACGTAAATCTTGAACGACCTGCCTTTGTGGCCAGCTGTTACATAGTCATTTTAGGAATTTTTGAAAAACTTTTGTGTCATGTCTGAATTTCTTATAACAAGATTCCCTTCATTAACTAGAGGTGAAACAATTTTTTTTAAACTACCGTGTGATTGTCATGAAACCGACATAGAGCCGAGAGTTGGAGTCTGCGTCCCAAATGACACCCTATTCCCTATACTGTATATAAGTGACACCCTATTCCCTATACTGTACAGTGCATTACTTTTGACCACGGTCCATGGGGCTCTAGTCAAAAGTAGTGCACTATAATAGGGAATAGGATGCCATTTTTTTATTACCTCACTAAAACCAATAGTTGTTATCTGGACTGGAAGCATCTCATTGTAAATCCTATAACAGCTATGTGTCTGTGTGCCAGTAGACAACTATTCTTTCTGAATAAATATTATAGATGGGTTTTCATTTTCATCATATGGCCTCTATCTGCGGTATATGTATTATTGCTAAGGACTATCCCTGATCCACACTGAATAGAAGTTCAGTGAAGTAGCTTTGTCCAAAGGGCAGGAGCCTAGATGTACCACCTCGAGGACAGGAGCCTAGATGTACCACCTCGAGGGCAGGAGCCTAGATGTACCACCTCGAGGACAGGAGCCTAGATGTACCACCTCGAGGGCAGGAGCCTAGATGTACCACCTCGAGGGCAGGAGCCTAGATGTACCACCTCGAGGACAGGAGCCTAGATGTACCACCTCGAGGGCAGGAGCCTAGATGTACCACCTCGAGGGCAGGAGCCTAGATGTACCACCTCGAGGACAGGAGCCTAGATGTACCACCTCGAGGGCAGGAGCCTAGATGTACCACCTCGAGGGCAGGAGCCTAGATGTACCACTTCGAGGGCAGGAGCCTAGATGTACCACCTCGAGGACAGGAGCCTAGATGTACCACCTTGAGGACAGGAGCCTAGATGTACCATCTCGAGGACAGGAGCCTAGATGTACCACCTCGAGGACAGGAGCCTAGATGTACCACCTCGAGGGCAGGAGCCTAGATGTACCACCTCGAGGGCAGGAGCCTAGATGTACCAGCTCGAGGGCAGGAGCCTAGATGTACCACCTCGAGGACAGGGCGCTAGTCTTTTGCAGGGCCTTACCCCCAATCCGTCATCTCCAGCAATAGTGAAAAGTGTGGATCACTGAATAAGAGTTCAAAGCAATAGTCACCGGAACGACATTCACTTTGGATTACAGGTTAGTCACTCTGAAGTTAATGTCATACCTCCAATGTTATTTAATCTGACGAGAGGAGCTCTCTATTTCACGGCTAAAGCTTCCCTCATACTGTACTGTAGACCGTACACACACATATACACACACACAGCCACACACACAACACGCATGCACACACACAGCAGAGCACAGTTCAGCAGTGGGATGACAGAGCTGTCCAGTGTTCTGATGTAGGCTCAGTACTGCCCTTGCCTCAGTGTCAGCAGAATGTCCTGAAGCGTGCTGGGGGCAATATTAAAGGGACACAGCAAGGGGACAGCAATTAATGTGATTGACATCATTCAGAGTGATGGCTGGTGCCCTGAACTGAACTAGTGAGTGAGGGATGGAGGAAGAGAGGGAGGGAGGAAGGAGGGAAGCAGACAGGGTGGGAGAGATACATTGATGATGAGAGATACACGCTCTCTCTCTCTCTCTCTCGCGTCAGTCCTTTCAATATACTGACCCAGAACCCTATAATACTTCTGTTGAGTGAGTCTTTAGCCCCGTTAATACCTTTGTTGTTGGCACAATCAGAATGTGGACAAGATCAGGATGCAAGGAAGTCAGGTGAACCCGAATAAGTTATATTCTTTAAGAATCAATGGTTGTACATAATTAATTTAAAAGTTTTTAAAAAATGGATTTAGTAACTGCAGATTGCCCCTTTAAAGGACGTGGATTTTCTATTACAATCATTCACCCCAGTAACTCACACCTCTCCACTTACTCCCTCTTATGTCAAAGCTCTACCGTGTGATCCCAAGGGGTAAGTGCCAATTCACACCCTATTCCCTGTATAGTGCCGTGCTTTTGACCTATGGGTATACCATATACAGTTCCTCCTCATCAATCTACACACAATACCCCATAATTAAAAATCGAAAAACTGGTTCATAGAAATCTTTGCAAATTGATAAAAAAATAAAAAAAAACAGAAATACTTTATTTACGTAAGCATTCAGACCCTTTGCTATGAGACTCGAAATTGAGATCAGGTGTTTCCATTGATTATCCTTGAGATGTTTCTAGAACTTGATTGGACTCTACCTCTGGTAAATTCTATTGATTGGACATGATTTGGAAAGTCACGTACCTGTCTATATAAGGTCCCACAGTTGACAGTGCACGTCAGAGCAAAGACCAAGCCATGAGGTTGAAGGATTTCTCCGGAGAGCTCCGAGACAGGATTGTGTCAAGGCACAAATCTGGGGAAGGGTACCAAAACATTTCTGCAGCATTGAAGATCCCAAAGAACACAGTGGCCTCCATCATTCTGTCATACCTTGTCTAGTTAAATAAAGGTTAAATAAAAGATATATAAAATAATGACTGTGCTGGTGTGATCCAAATGGGCAGATCAGGTTTGCAATGAATAAACTTCTACCAGACCCCTCTCACCCGCAGAGGAGAGGAGGAAACTGGTGTGGGGGTTTTGACACCTCACGCCCTGTCGTAAATTTAAGTAGAAGAGGATTCTCTTTTCCCCTCCAGTATTGGCGAAAGGAATGTACTTTGTTAACAGACTGTTTCCTGTCAGAAAACGAATGTCATATTGGTTTTTATTTTGTGATGTCATTAAAAATGGTAGAAAGCAAATACTGTAACTTGGAAAGTATATCCCTTTTATCTGACAAGTTTCCATCCAATACATTGTGCATATAATATAAAACATGTAGAAAGTATTTTTGTTAAGATTGGAAGGTGATTTTAGGAGGTATAAGAGAATATATCCCTATAAACTGTTTATAGTAAGTAGCCACTCCCCGAGTGAGGTGTGTCAGACTGACGGAACCATCCCCTTGAGACAGAGTGCTTAAAAGGCTTGGTAACTAAATTAAAATTAGACCAGGAAACGTGAGGCGGGAGCTACACGTTTGAAATGGTTGGAAGTTAAGTTATACACGTCCTGGTAATCCGTCTGGCCCCGCAGCCTTGTGTATGTTGACCTGTTTAAAGGTCTTACTCATGTCGGCTACGGAGAGCATGATCACGCACTCGTCCGGAACAGCTGATGCTCTCATGCATGCCTCAGTGTTGCTTGCTTCGAAGTGAGCATAGAAGTGATTTAGCTCGTCTGGTAGACTCCAGTCACTGGGCAGCTCGTGGCTGTGCTTCCCTTTGTAGTCTGTAATAGTTTGCAAGCCCTGCCACATCCGACGAGCATCGGAGCCGGAGTAGTATGATTCAATCTTAGCTCTGTATTGACGCTTTGCCTGTTTGATGGTTCGTCGCAGGGCATAGCGGGATTTCTTGTAAGCTTCCGGGTTAGAGACCCGCACCTTGAAGCGGCAGCTCTACCCTTTAGCTCAGTGCGAATGTTGCCTGTAATCCATGTCTTCTGGTTGGGGTATGTACATACAGTCACTGTCGGGACGACGTCTTCAATGCACTTATTGATAAAGCCAGTGACTGATGTAGTGTATTCCTCAATGTCATCGGAAGAATCCCAGAACATGTTCCAGTCTGTGATAGCAAAGCAGTCCTGTAGTTTAGCATCTGCTTCATCTGACCATTTTTTTATTGACCGAGTCACTGGTGCTTCCTGCTTTAATTTTTGCTTGTAAGCAGGAATCAGGAGGATAGAGTTGTGGTCGGATTTACCAAATGGAGGGCGATGGAGGGGTTTGTACGCGTCTGTGTATGGATTACAGGTGATCTAGAATTGTTTTCCCTCTGGTTGCACATTTAACATGTTGATAGAGATTTGGTAGAACTGATTTAAATTTCCCTGCATTCAAGTCCACTAGGAGCCCCGCCTCTGGGTGAGTGGTTTCCTGTTGGCTTATTTCCTTATACAGCTGACTGAGTGTGGTCTTAGTGCCAGCATCTGTATGTGGTGGTAAATAAACAGCCACGAAAAGTATAGCTGAGAACTCTCTAGGCAAGTAGTGTGGCCTGCAGTTTATCACAATATACTCAACTTCAGGCGAGCAAAATCTAGAGACTTCCTTAGATTTCGTGCACCAGCTGTTGTTTACAAATATGCAAAGACCGCCCCCCCCTCATCTTACCGGAGTGTGCTGTTCTATCCTGCCGGTGCAGAGTGTATCCTTCTAGCTGAATATCCATGTCGTCATTCAGCCACGATTCCGTGAAGCATAGGATATTACAGTTTTCTCTGTCCCGTTGGTAGGATATTCGTGATCATACCTCGTCTAGTTTATTGTCCAATGATTGCACGTTGGCGAGTAATATTGACGGTAATGGCAGCTTTCCTAGTTGTCTTCTGCGGGTCCAGATGAGGCATCCGGCTCTTCGTCCTCAGCAGCTGGGAGGAGGTGCTCTTGTTCTCCATGGACTTCACAGTGTCCCAGAACTTTTTGGAGTTGGAGCTACAGGATGCAAACTTCTGCCTGAAGAAGCTGGCCTTAGCTTTCCTGACTGACTGCATGTATTGGTCCCTGACTTCCCTAAACAGTTGCATATCACAGGGACTATTCGATGCTATTGTGTGTTGGTCGAGGGCAGTCAGGTCTGGAGTGAACCAAGGGCTATATCTGTTCTTAGTTCTGCATTTTTTACATGTTGTGTTTATATTTTTATTCAGTATCTATCCAGGTGAAAGCTATGATCCTTTATTGATGTCACTTGTTAAATCAACTTCAATCAGAGTAGCTGAAAGGGAGGAGACAGGTTAAAAACTGCTTTGGCGATAGGAGTCCCACTAGTGGGACAACTTCCGGTGAAACTGGAGGGCGCGCAATTCAAATAAATAACCATAAATATAATGGATTTTAAACATTTATGTACATATAAGTGTCTAATTATCGACTGAAAGCTTAAATTCTTGTTACTTTAACTGCACTGTCCGATCTACAGTCGCTATTACAGCGAAAACATGCCATGCGATTGTTTGAGGACGGCGCCCCACATCAAAATATTTTTCCACCGGCACAGGTTTCATACATTCACAAATAACGATCAAATATTCAGTTACTTTTTGAAAATATTCCTCTGATTTGTCATCCAAAGGGTCCCAGCTATAACATGTAGTGTCGTTTTGTTAGATAAAATCCTTCTTTATATCCCAAAAGGTCTGTTTAGTTGGCGCCATTGATTTGAGTAATCCACTCGTTCAACGTGCAGAGAAAGGAATCCGAAAATCTACCCCTAAACTTTGTTTCAACAAGTCAAAATATGTTTCTATTTACTCCTCAGATACCCTAAAATGTAATCAAACTATAATATTTATTTCGGAAAGAAGTACGTTCAATAGGAAACTGATTTTAGCAGGTGCGTAATGTCTTCATGGCACTCGCAAAACACGAATTTCCAAGACTGTGTCCCTCTACTAAAACTGATATTTCTTATTCGTTTTTGAAGTTACAAGCCTGAAACCTTGAACATAGACTGCTGACACTCTGTGGGTGCCATAGGAATTGCATCCAGGGAGCTAATTTTCAATATGACCTTTCTCTTGCAATTCTAAGAGGAGGGTCTCTCAAAAAAAGAATTCTGGTAGGTTTTTCTTTGGATTTTCTCCTACCATATCTATTGTGTTATATTCTCCTACATTATTTGAACATTTCTACAAACATCAAAGTATTTTCTATCCAATGTTACCAATTTATATGCATCAGGCTTCAGGGCCTGAGCAACAGGCAGTTTACTTTGTGCACGTCATTCAGACAGGAAGTGGAGAAAAAAGGGGCCTAGCCCTAAGATGTTTCAAAGAAGGATTTTTTAAGCCTTGAGAAATTGAGACATGGATTGTGTGCCATTCAGAGGGTGAATGGGCAAGACAAAAGATTTATGCCTTTGAACGAGGTTTGGTAGTAGTTACCAGGTGCACTGGTTTGTGTCAAGAACAACAGTTTCCCGTGTGTATCAAGAATGGTCCACCACCCAAAGGACACAACTTGACACCACTTTGGGAAGCATTGGATTCAACATGTGCCAGCATCCCTGTTGATGGAGGATGAGTCAAAACGCAATTAAAGAGTTAGCATTAATCAGTGTTCCTCTTGATTAAATATGTATTATTCACCATGGAGCCAAAGCCATTATAACTGCCTAGGAACTAATGCATTTTTAATGGCTACCAGGACAATAAGATAGCGGTAATGGAGAGGCAGAGATGAAGTGGACTGGAGTGTTCACACACAGATTTAGCCTGGATGTGGAGGAACGCTGCTGTCATGTTGATTGATCGCTGGAAAATAGAAGCTGAATGTTTATATCTGGATCTCATATCCAAGGGAAAGACTTTTGAGTTGATTATTTTAGATTATCTTTAGATTACTTTTAGATTACTTTTAGATTACTTTACCCTTTGTCTTCTCTCTCTGAAGAGAGGGCGAGAGGGAGTGACTCACAGTATGGACAGAAAAAAGTAAGAGACATGGAGGAGAGAGAAAAAAAAGAGAGGAAAAGAGAAAGAGAGAGTGAGGCAGAGGAAAAGAGAAAGAGAGAGTGAGGCAGAGGAAAAGAGAGAGAGAAAGAAATAGGAACAGAGAGAGAGAGAGACAGACAGACAGAGAGAGGAACAGAGAGAGAGAGAAAGAGGAACAGAGAGAGTGAGAGAAAGAGAGGCAGGGGAACAGAGAGAGAGAGAGAGAGAGAGAGAGAGAGAGAGAGAGAGTTCATTTAATTTTTGTTTTTCACTTTATATATTCACTTTATATATTATCTACCTCACTTGCTTTGGCAATGTTAACACATGTTTCCCATGCCAATAAAGCAATTGAATTGAAGAGAGAGAGAGAGCGAGAGAGAGAGAGGGAGGGAGAGATGGAGAGACGGAGAGACATAGACAGAGACGCTCACCAACCAGGAAATCACAGAATGGGAAAAACACCAAATTGAGACTCTGCAAAAACGTCTTCCATACACAACGTAAAACACCAAATAATGCATGCAGAGCAGAATTATGACGATACCCACTAATTATCAAAATTCAGAAAGGAGACGTTCAATTCTACAACCACCTAAAAGGAAACTGTTCTCAAACCTTCCACAACAAAGCCCTCGCCTACAGTACAGAGCAATAAACCTAATAGTCAACCTAAGAGTCAAGCTAGTCTGTTCACAAACACAAACACACCCCACAGAGCCCCAGGACAGAAACACAATTAGACCCAACCAAATGATGTGAAAACGAAAGATAATTACTTTACAAATTGCAAAGAACGAACCACAAAACTGAGCAAACTGGATGCTATTTGGCCCTAAACAGAGAGTACACAGTGGCAGAATACCTGACCACTGTGACTGACCCTAAACAGAGAGTACACAGTGGCAGAACACCTGACCACTGTGACTGACCCTAAACAGAGAGTACACAGTGGCAGAACACCTGACCACTGTGACTGACCCTAAACAGAGAGTACACAGTGGCAGAATACCTGACCACTGTGACTGACCCTAAACAGAGAGTACACAGTGGCAGAATACCTGACCACTGTGACTGACCCTAAACAGAGAGTACACAGTGGCAGAATACCTGACCACTGTGACTGACCCTAAACATAAAAGTACACAGTGGCAGAATACCTGACCACTGTGACTGACCCTAAACAGAGAGTACACAGTGGCAGAATACCTGACCACTGTGACTGACCCTAAACAGAGAGTACACAGTGGCAGAATACCTGACCACTGTGACTGACCCTAAACAGAGAGTACACAGTGGCAGAATACCTGACCACTGTGACTGACCCTAAACAGAGAGTACACAGTGGCAGAATACCTGACCACTGTGACTGACCCTAAACAGAGAGTACACAGTGGCAGAATACCTGACCACTGTGACTGACCCTAAACAGAGAGTACACAGTGGCAGAATACCTGACCACTGTGACTGACCCTAAACAGAGAGTACACAGTGGCAGAATACCTGACCACTGTGACTGACCCTAAACAGAGAGTACACAGTGGCAGAATACCTGACCACTGTGACTGACCCTAAACAGAGAGTACACAGTGGCAGAATACCTGACCACTGTGACTGACCCTAAACAGAGAGTACACAGTGGCAGAATACCTGACCACTGTGACTGACCCTAAACAGAGAGTACACAGTGGCAGAATACCTGACCACTGTGACTGACCCAAACTTAAAGAAAGCTTTGACTATGTACAGACTCAGTGAGCATAGCCTTGCTATTGAGAAAGGCCGCCGTAGGCAGACCTGGCTCTCAAGAGAAGACAGGCTATGTGCTCACTGCCCACAAAATGAGGTGGAAACTGAGCTGCACTTCCTAACCTCCTGCCCAATGTATGACCATATTAGAGACACATATTCCCTTCAGATTACACAGATCCACAAAGAATTCTAAAACAAACCCAATTTTGATAAACTCCCATATCTACTAGGTGAAATACCACAGTGTGTCATCACAGCAGCAAGATTTGTGACCTGTTACCACAAGAAAAGGGCAACCAGTGAAGAACAAACACCATTGTAAATACAACCCATATTTATCTGTCTATTTCATAATTCAACTATTTGCACATTGTCACAGCACTGTACATAGCCAGTATTATAAACAGGGTGGTTTGAGCCCTGAATGCTGATTGGCTGAAAGCCATGCTATATTAGACCGTGTATCACGGGTATGACAAAACATGTATTTTTACTTCTCTAATTACGTTGGTAATCAGTTTATAACAGCAATAAGGCACATCAGGGGTTTGTGATATATAGCCAATATACCACGGCTAAGGGCTGTGTCCGGGCACTCCTTGTGCCTCCTCACCACCTCGTGCCTTATTGCTTAAATATAAAAGTCAAAATTATTTTAAACTTGTTAGTGTAATGTTTACTTTTCATTTCTGATTGTTTATTTTCCTTTTGTTTATTATCTATTCCACTTGCCAATAAAGCCCTTTGATTTTAAATGAATTTAAATTGAGAGAAGAGGGAGAGGTGGAATGAGAGAGGGGGACAGAGGGAACGAGAGAGTGGCAGAGGTAGAGGTGGAAGGAGAGAGGGGGACAGAGGTAGAGGTGGAAGGAGAGAGGGGGACAGAGGGAACGAGAGAGTGGCAGAGGTAGAGGTGGAAGGAGAGAGGGGGACAGAGGTAGAGGTGGAAGGAGAGAGGGGGACAGAGGTTGAGGTGGAAGGAGAGAGGGGGACAGAGGTAGAGGTGGAAGGAGAGAGTGTGGCAGAGGTAGAGGTGGAAGGAGAGAGGGGGACAGAGGTAGATGTGGAAGGAGAGAGGGGGACAGAGGTAGAGGTGGAAGGAGAGAGGGGGAGAGGGAATGAGAGAGAGAGAGGCCTTTTTGCAACACAGCAGCAGGCCTCCTAGTTGAAATCAGAACAGCCGGCAAACTTCCCTATTACTGTGACACAACTGGCAACCTATTCCCTATATAATGTGCTACTTCCCTATGCAAATTGAATAGGGTGACATTTGAGACTAGACCCTATACTGTGCCCAGGCACATTATGTATCTCTAGTCTTCTCCCTCATTTTCTCTACTTCCTAATTTTCACTCTCTCCTTCCCCACTTTTTCTTCTTCCGTTCTATATCTCTCGTTCCTCTCTCTCTCTCTCGTTCCTCTCTCTCTCTCTCGTTCCATTCTCTCTCTCTCGTTCCTCTCTCCCTCTCTCTCTTTCTTCTCCTGAACTCTACTAACGTTCTTTTCTCCATCTCTATATGTCTCTTTCTTCCCTCTGTATTTCTAACAATTCAATTCAAGGGCTTTATTGGCATGGGGAAACATGTTAACATTGATCTTTATTGGCATGGGGAAACATGTTAACATTGATCTTTATTGGCATGGGGAAACATGTTAACATTGATCTTTATTGGCATGGGGAAACATGTTAACATTGATCTTTATTGGCATGGAGAAACATGTTAACATTGATCTTTATTGGCATGGGGAAACATGTTAACATTGATCTTTATTGGCATGGGGAAACGTGTGTTAACATTGATCTTTATTGGCATGGGGAAACATGTGTTAACATTGATCTTTATTGGCATGGGGAAACATGTGTTAACATTGATCTTTATTGGCATGGGGAAACATGTGTTAACATTGATCTTTATTGGCATGGGGAAACATGTGTTAACATTGATCTTTATTGGCATGGGGAAACATGTGTTAACATTGATCTTTATTGGCATGGGGAAACATGTGTTAACATTGATCTTTATTGGCATGGGGAAACATGTGTTAACATTGATCTTTATTGGCATGGGGAAACGTGTTAACATTGATCTTTATTGGCATGGGGAAACGTGTTAACATTGATCTTTATTGGCATGGGGAAACGTGTTAACATTGATCTTTATTGGCATGGGGAAACGTGTGTTAACATTGATCTTTATTGGCATGGGGAAACATGTGTTAACATTGATCTTTATTGGCATGGGGAAACATGTGTTAACATTGATCTTTATTGGCATGGGGAAACATGTGTTAACATTGATCTTTATTGGCATGGGGAAACATGTGTTAATATTGCCAAAGCAAGTGAGGTAGATAATATATGAAGTGAATATATATTTCTCCTTTCTCCTGGTTTGATGCAGGAGAAAAATATTTGAGCAGGCAGGCAGAGAGAGAGAGAGAGAGAGAGAGAGAGAGAGAGAGAGAGAGAGAGAGAGAGACGAGAGAGAGACGAGAGAGAGTGCAGTGTAGATCCTTCTGTTATTTTTGGTGCTGTTATGAAACATGCAGCGCTGTGAAGATTTAGAGATTTAGAACACTGACCTCTGTTTTCAAAGGACTCGGACATGCAAATTATCTGACCTGTCTTTTTCCTTTCTCTCCTCTCAGTCTCTCTATCAGTCTCTCTATCAGTCTCTCTATCAGTCTCTCTACCAGTCTCTCTACCAGTCTCTCTATCAGTCTCTCTATCAGTCTCCCTACCAGTCTCTCTACCAGTCTCTCTACCAGTCTCTCTACCAGTCTCTCTATCAGTCTCCCTACCAGTCTCTCTATCAGTCACTCTACCAGTCTCTCTATCAGTCTCTCTACCAGTCTTTCTACCAGTCTCTCTACCAGTCTCTCTACCAGTCTCTCTACCAGTCTCTCTATCAGTCTCTCTATCAGTCTCTCAACAAGTCTCTCTACCAGCCTCTCTACCAGTCTCTCTACCAGTCTCTCTCAGTCTCCCTACCAGTCTCTCTACCAGTCTCTCTATCAGTCTCTCTACCAGTCTCTCTACCAGTCTCTCTATCAGTCTCCCTACCAGTCTCTCTATCAGTCACTCTACCAGTCTCTCTATCAGTCTCTCTACCAGTCTTTCTACCAGTCTCTCTATCAGCGTCTCTATGACTGTTCCTATCAGCCTCTCTATCACCATCTCTTTCAGCCTCTCTATCACTGTCTCTATCAGCCTCTCTATCACCGTCTCTATCACCGTCTCTATCAGCCTCTCTTTCAGTCTCTCTATCACTGTCTCTATCAATGTCTCTATCACCCTCTCTATCACTGTCTCTATCACCCTCTCTATCACTGTCTCTATCAGCTTCTCTATCAGCCTCTCTATCACCGTCTCTATCACTGTCTCTATCAGTCTCTCTATCAGCCTCTCTATCACCGTCTCTATCACCCTCTCTATCAGCCTCTCTATCACCGTCTCTATCACTGTCTCTATCAATGTCTCTATCACCCTCTCTATCACTGTCTCTATCAGCCTCTCTATCACTGTCTCTATCAGCCTCTCTATCACCGTCTCTATCATTATCTCTATCAGTCTCTCTATCACCATCTCTATCACTGTCTTTATCAGCCTCTCTATCAGCCTCTCTATCAGCCTCTCTACCACCCCTCTCTATCAGCCTCTCTATCAGCCTCTCTACCACCCCTCTCTATCAGCCTCTCTATCACTATCAGCCTCTCTATCACCCTCTCTATCACTGTCTCTCTACCAGCCTCTCTATCACTGTCTCTATCAGTCTCTCAATCACCCTCTCTATCACTGTCTCTATCAGCCTCTCTATCACTGTCTCTAATCAGCCTCTCTATCAGCCTCTCTATCACCGTCTCTATCAGCCTCTCTATCACCGTCTCTATCAGCCTCTCTATCAGCCTCTCTACCACCCTCTCTATCAGCCTCTCTATTAGTCTCTCTAGCACTATCAGCCTCTCTATCACTGTCTCTATCAGTCTGTCTATCAGCCTCTCTATCAGCCTCTCTATCAGTCTCTCTATCAGTCTCTCTACAGCCTCTCTATCAGTCTCTCTATCACTGTCTCCATCACCCTCTCTATCAGTCTCTCTACAGCCTCTCTACCAGCCTCTCTATCACCGTCTCTATCAGCCTCTCTATCAGTCTCTCTACAGCCTCTCTATCACTGTCTCCATCACCCTCTCTATCACTGTCTCTATCACCGTCTCTATCACCCTCTCTATCACCCTCTCTATCACCCTCTCTATCACCATCTCTATCAGTTTCTCTATCAGCCTCTCTATCACCGTCTCTATCAGCCTCTCTATCAGTCTCTCTACCAGCCTCTCTATCACTGTCTCTATCAGTCTCTCTATCAGTCTCTCTACCAGTCTCTCTATCAGCCTCTCTATCAGTCTCTCTATCAGTCTCTCTACCAGTCTCTCTATCAGCCTCTCTATCAGTCTCTCTACCAGCCTCTCTATCAGTGTCTCTATCAGCCTCTCTATCAGTCTCTCTACCAGCCTCTCTATCACTGTCTCTATCAGTCTCTCTATCACCCTCTCTATCACTGTCTCTATCAGCCTCTCTATCAGTCTCTCTATCAGCCTCTCTATCACCGTCTCTATCAGTTTCTCTATCAGCCTCTCTATCAGTCTCTCTACCAGCCTCTCTATCAGCCTCTCTATCACTGTCTCTATCACCGTCTCTATCAGTCTCTCTATCAGCCTCTCTATCAGCCTCTCTACCACCGTCTCTATCAGCCTCTCTATCACTGTCACTATCAGTCTCTCTATCAGTCTCTCTAGCAGCCTCTCTATCAGCCTCTCTATCAGCCTCTCTATCAGCCTCTCTATCAGTCTCTCTATCAGTCTCTCTATCAGCCTCTCTATCAGCCTCTCTACCAGCCTCTCTATCAGCCTCTCTATCAGTCTCTCTGTCACTATCAGCCTCTCTATCCCTGTCTCTACCAGCCTCTCTATCAGCCTCTCTATCAGCCTCTCTATCACCGTCTCTATCACTGTCTCTATCAGCCTCTCTATCACTGTCTCTATCAGCCTCTCTATCACTGTCTCTATCATCCTCTCTACCACCCTCTCTATCAGTCTCTCTATCACTATCAGCCTCTCTATCACTGTCTCTATCAGTCTGTCTATCAGCCTCTCTATCAGCCTCTCTATCAGTCTCTCTACCAGCCTCTCTATCACTGTCTCTATCACCCTCTCTATCACTGTCTCTATCAGCCTCTCTATCACCGTCTCTATCAGCCTCTCTATCACCGTCTCTATCACCCTCTCTATCAGCCTCTCTATCACTGTCTCTATCAGCCTCTCTATCAGCCTCTCTATCACTGTCTCTATCAGCCTCTCTATCACCGTCTCTATCACTGTCTCTATCAGCCTCTCTATCACTGTCTCTATCAGCCTCTCTATCACTGTCTCTATCATCCTCTCTACCACCCTCTCTATCAGTCTCTCTATCACTATCAGCCTCTCTATCACTGTCTCTGTCAGTCTGTCTATCAGCCTCTCTATCAGCCTGTCTATCACTGTCTCTACCAGCCTCTCTATCACCCTCTCTATCAGCCTCTCTATCACTGTCTCTATCACCATCTCTATCAGTCTCTCTATCACCATCTCTACCACCCCTCTCTATCAGCCTCTCTATCAGCCTCTCTACCACCCCTCTCTATCAGCCTCTCTATCACTATCAGCCTCTCTATTACCCTCTCTATCACTGTCTCTCTACCAGTCTCTCTTTCACTGTCTCTATCAGTCTCTCAATCACCCTCTCTATCACTGTCTCTATCAGCCTTTCTATCACTGTCTCTATCAGCCTCTCTATCAGCCTCTCTATCACCGTCTCTATCAGCCTCTCTATCACCGTCTCTATCAGCCTCTCTATCAGCCTCTCCACCACCCTCTCTATCAGCCTCTCTATTAGTCTCTCTAGCACTATCAGCCTCTCTATCACTGTCTCTATCAGTCTGTCTATCAGCCTCTCTATCAGCCTCTCTATCAGTCTCTCTACAGCCTCTCTATCAGTCTCTCTATCACTGTCTCCATCACCCTCTCTATCAGTCTCTCTACAGCCTCTCTACCAGCCTCTCTATCACCGTCTCTATCAGCCTCTCTATCAGTCTCTCTACAGCCTCTCTATCAGTCTCTCTATCAATGTCTCCATCACCCTCTCTATCACTGTCTCTCACCGTCTCTATCACCCTCTCTATCACCCTCTCTATCAGTTGCTCTATCAGCCTCTCTATCACTGTCTCTATCAGCCTCTCTATCAGTCTCTCTACCAGCCTCTCTATCACTGTCTCTATCAGTCTCTCTATCAGTCTCTCTATCAGCCTCTCTATCAGTCTCTCTATCAGTCGCTCTACCAGTCTCTCTATCAGCCTCTCTATCAGTCTCTCTACCACCCTCTCTATCACTGTCTCTATCAGCCTCTCTATCAGTCTCTCTATCAGCCTCTCTATCACCGTCTCTATCAGTTTCTCTATCAGTCTCTCTATCACTGTCTCTATCAGTCTCTCTATCAGCCTCTCTATCAGTCTCTCTACCAGCCTCTCTATCACTGTCTCTATCACCGTCTCTATCAGTCTCTCTATCAGCCTCTCTATCACCCTCTCTACCACCGTCTCTATCAGCCTCTCTATCACTGTCACTATCAGTCTCTCTATCAGTCTCTCTAGCAGCCTCTCTATCAGCCTCTCTACCAGTCTCTCTATCAGTCTCTCTATCAGTCTCTCTACCACCCCCTCTATCAGCCTCTCTATCAGTCTCTCTGTCACTATCAGCCTCTCTATCACTGTCTCTACCAGCCTCTCTATCAGCCTCTCTATCAGCCTCTCTACCACCCCCTCTATCAGCCTCTCTATCAGTCTCTCTGTCACTATCTCTACCAGCCTCTCTATCACTGTCTCTGTCAGTCTCTCAATCACTCTCTCTATCACTGTCTCTATCAGCCTCTCTATCACTGGCTCTATCAACCTCTCTATCAGCCTCTCTATCACTGGCTCTATCAACCTCTCTTTCAGCCTCTCTATCACTGTCTCTATCATTGTCTCTATCAGCCTCTCTATCAACGTCTCTATCACCCTCTCTATCTCTCTCTCTATCACTGTCTATCAGTTTCTCTATCAGCCTCTCTATCACCGTCTCTATCAGCCTCTCTATCACTGTCTCTATTAGCCTCTCTATCAGTCTCTCTCACTATCAGTCTCTCTATCACTGTCTCTATCAGTCTGTCTATCAGCCTCTCTATCAGTCTCTCTACCAGCCTCTCTATCAGCCTCTCTATCACTGTCTCTATCACCGTCTCTATCAGTCTCTCTATCAGCCTCTCTGTCACCCTCTCTACCACCGTCTCTATCAGCCTCTCTATTACTGTCTCTATCAGCCTCTCTATCACTGTCACTGTCAGTTTCTCTAACAGCCTCTCTATCACCGTCTCTATCAGCCTCTCTACCACCCCCTCTATCAGCCTCTTTATCAGTCTCTCTGTCACTATCAGCCTCACTATCACTGTCTCACCCTCTCTATCACTGTCTCTCTATCACTGTCTCTATCAGTCTCTCAATCACCCTCTCTATCACTGTCTCTATCACCCTCTCTTTCACTGTCTCTATCACTGTCTCTATCACCCTCTCTATCACTGTCTCTATCACCGTCTCTATCACTCTCTCTATCACCATCTCTATCACCCTCTCTATCACTATCACCATCACTATCACTGTCTCTATCACCCTCTCTATCACTATAACTGTCTCTATCACTATCACTGTCTCTATCACCCTCTCTATCACTATCACTGTCTCTATCACCCTCTCTATCACTGTCTCTATCACCGTCTCTATCACTCTCTCTATCACCATCTCTATCACCCTCTCTATCACTATCACCATCACTATCACTGTCTCTATCACCCTCTCTATCACTATCACTGTCTCTATCACCCTCTCTATCACTATCACTGTCTCTATCAGCATCTCTAGTGCTGAATTGGCAGTTGTATTAAACACGGTCATGTGTCAGACCAACTGAAGGACAGATTAGGGAGAGAGGGCAGGCTGGACGGCTGGCAGTGGGGGGGTCTGAATGGCGATAAGGCTGATGATGCTAAAAGCTAATTCGCTGCCATTGTGGGTGAATGAAGATAATGCTAATGCTAATTGGCTAAGTGGGGGTTAACTGCCTTGCTCAGTGGCAGAACCACAGCATTTTTACCTTGTCAGCTCAGGGATGCGATCCAGCAACCTTCCGGTTACTGGCCCAACGCTCTAACCACTAGGATGTCCACACACCCTGGGTGTCCTAGGTAGTTTGTGAGGATGCTCTCAGAGGAACTTAAAATGTTCCATCTTCTCCTCTACTGTCCCGTCGATGTGGATAGGGGGTGGGGGGTCCCTCTGCTGCTTCCTGAAGTCCACGATCATCTCCTTTGTTTTGTTGATGTTGAGTGAGAGGTTATTTTCCTGACACCACACTCCATGGGCTCTCACCTCCTCCCTGTAGGTCGTCTCATCGTTGTTGTTAATCAAGCCTACCACTGTAGTGTCGTCTGCAAACTTGATGATTGAGTTGGAGGTGTGCATGGCCACTCAGTCATGGGTGAACAGGGAGTACAGGAGAGGGCTGAGAACGCACCCTTGTGGGGCAGTGTTGAGAATCAGCGGGGTGGAGATGTTGTTTCCTACCCTCACCACATGGGGGCGGCCCGTCAGAAAGTCCAGGACCCAGTTGCACAGGGCAGGGTCGAGACCCAGGGTCTCAAGCTTAATGATGAGTTTGGAGGGTACTATGGTGTTGAAAGCTGAGCTGTAGTCAATGAACAGCATTCCTACATAGGTATTCCTCTTGTCCAGATGGGATAGGGCAGTGTGATGGCGATGCATCATCTGTGGACCTATTGGGGCGGTAAGCAAATTGATGTGGGTCTAGGGTGTCAGGTAGGGTGGAGGTGATATGATCCTTGACTAGTCTCTCAAAGCACTTCATGATGACAGAAGTGAGTGCTAGTCATTTAGTTCAGTTACCTTAGCTTTCTTGGGAACAGGAACAATGGTGGCCATCTTGAAGCATATGGGGACAGCAGACTGGGATAGGGATTGATTGAATATGTCTGTAAACACACCAGCCAGCTGGTCTGCGCATGCTCTATGGACGCGGCTAGGGATGCCATCTGGGGCGGTAGCCTTGCGAGGGTTAACACGTTTAAATGTTTTACTCACATCGGCCACGTTGAAGGAGAGTCTTTGGTAGCGGGCCGTGTCGACTGTATTGTCCTCAAAGTGCGCAAAGAAGTTGTTTAGTTTGTCTGGGAACGAGGCGGCTGGTTTTCTTTTTGTAATCCGTTGTTGTCTAAAGACCTTGCCACAAACGTCTCATGTCTCAAATCCGATTGGTCAGACCAGCATTGGATAGACCTAAGCACGGGCGCTACCCTCTGGAGAGCATTCTGTCGGACTGTATCACCGCCTGGTATGGGCTGTATCACCGCCTGGTACGGCAACTGCACCGCCTGCAACCACAAGGCTCTCCAGAGGGTAGTGAGGTCTGCACAACGCATCACCGGGGGCAAACTACCTGCCCTCCAGGACACCTACAGTACCCAATGTCACAGGAAGGCCAAAAAGATAATCAAGGACAACAACCACCCGAGCCACTGCCTGTTCACCCCGCTACCATCCAGAAGGCGAGGTCAGTACAGGTGCATCAAAGCTGGGACCGAGAGACTGAAAAACAGCTTCTATCTCAAGGCCATCAGACTGTTAAACAGCCATCACTAACATTGAGTGGCTGCTGCCAACATACAGACTCAAATCACTGGCCACTTTAATAAATTGATTTAGTAATGGTATCACTAGTGACTTTAATAATGCCACTTTAATCATGTTTACATATCCTACATTACTCATCTCATATGTTTATACTGTGTTTTATACCATCTTGCCTATTCCGCATGGCGCTTCCATATATTTATATGTAAATATTCTTATGCACACAATGTAAGGGGATGGAATAAGGTAGTCATTGTGAATTTGTTAGATTACTTGTTAGATATTACTGCACTGTTGGACTAGAAGCACAAGCAATTCGCTTCACTTGCATTAACATCTGCTAACCATGTGTATGTGACCAATGAAATTGGATTTGATTTGATTTCTGCCTGCCCAGCTAGCATCCGACCCAACTGTGTGTGTGGCTGCATGCATTCCTCTAGTCCTCTACCCAAAGTCTAGCAACATGTATATCCTCTTCCTCTACCCAAAGTCTAGCAACATGTATATCCTCTTCCTCTACCCAAAGTCTAGCAACATGTATATCCTCTTCCTCTACCCAAAGTCTAGCAACATGTATATCCTCTTCCTCTACCCAAAGTCTAGCAACATGTATATCCTCTTCCTCTACCCAAAGTCTAGCAACATGTATATCCTCTTCCTCTACCCAAAGTCTAGCAACATGTATATCCTCTTCCTCTACCCAAAGTCTAGCAACATGTATATCCTCTAGTCCTCTACCCAAAGTCTAGCAACATGTATATCCTCTTCCTCTACCCAAAGTCTAGCAACATGTATATCCTCTAGTCCTCTAACCAAAGTCTAGCAACATGTATATCCTCTTCCTCTACCCAAAGTCTAGCAACATGTATATCCTCTAGTCCTCTACCCAAAGTCTAGCAACATGTATATCCTCTTCCTCTACCCAAAGTCTAGCAACATGTATATCCTCTTCCTCTACCCAAAGTCTAGCAACATGTATATCCTCTTCCTCTAACCAAAGTCTAGCAACATGTATATCCTCTTCCTCTAATCAGTCTAGCAACATGTATATCCTCTTCCTCTAATCAGTCTAGCAACATGTATATCCTCTTCCTCTAACCAAAGTCTAGCAACATGTATATCCTCTTCCTCTAACCAAAGTCTAGCAACATGTATATCCTCTTCCTCTACCCAAAGTCTAGCAACATGTATATCCTCTTCCTCTAACCAAAGTCTAGCAACATGTATATCCTCTTCCTCTACCCAAAGTCTAGCAACATGTATATCCTCTTCCTCTAACCAGTCTAGCAACATGTATATCCTCTTCCTCTAACCCAAAGTCTAGCAACATGTATATCCTCTTCCTCTAACCAAAGTCTAGCAACATGTATATCCTCTTCCTCTACCCAAAGTCTAGCAACATGTATATCCTCTTCCTCTAACCAAAGTCTAGCAACATGTATATCCTCTTCCTCTACCCAAAGTCTAGCAACATGTATATCCTCTTCCTCTACCCAAAGTCTAGCAACATGTATATCCTCTTCCTCTACCCAAAGTCTAGCAACATGTATATCCTCTTCCTCTACCCAAAGTCTAGCAACATGTATATCCTCTTCCTCTAACCAAAGTCTAGCAACATGTATATCCTCTTCCTCTAACCAAAGTCTAGCAACATGTATATCCTCTTCCTCTACCCAAAGTCTAGCAACATGTATATCCTCTTCCTCTACCCAAAGTCTAGCAACATGTATATCCTCTTCCTCTAACCAAAGTCTAGCAACATGTATATCCTCTAACCCTCTACCCAAAGTCTAGCAACATGTATATCCTCTTCCTCTAACCAAAGTCTAGCAACATGTATATCCTCTAGTCCTCTACCCAAAGTCTAGCAACATGTATATCCTCTTCCTCTAACCAAAGTCTAGCAACATGTATATCCTCTTCCTCTACCCAAAGTCTAGCAACATGTATATCCTCTTCCTCTACCCAAAGTCTAGCAACATGTATATCCTCTTCCTCTACCCAAAGTCTAGCAACATGTATATCCTCTTCCTCTACCCAAAGTCTAGCAACATGTATATCCTCTTCCTCTACCCAAAGTCTAGCAACATGTATATCCTCTTCCTCTACCCAAAGTCTAGCAACATGTATATCCTCTTCCTCTACCCAAAGTCTAGCAACATGTATATCCTCTTCCTCTAACCAAAGTCTAGCAACATGTATATCCTCTTCCTCTACCCAAAGTCTAGCAACATGTATATCCTCTTCCTCTAACCAGTCTAGCAACATGTATATCCTCTTCCTCTAACCAGTCTAGCAACATGTATATCCTCTAGTCCTCTACCCAAAGTCTAGCAACATGTATATCCTCTTCCTCTAACCAGTCTAGCAACATGTATATCCTCTTCCTCTACCTAACCAGTCTAGCAACATGTATATCCTCTTCCTCTAACCAAAGTCTAGCAACATGTATATCCTCTTCCTCTAACCAAAGTCTAGCAACATGTATATCCTCTAGTCCTCTACCCAAAGTCTAGCAACATGTATATCCTCTAGTCCTCTACCCAAAGTCTAGCAACATGTATATCCTCTTCCTCTAACCAAAGTCTAGCAACATGTATATCCTCTAGTCCTCTACCCAAAGTCTAGCAACATGTATATCCTCTAGTCCTCTACCCAAAGTCTAGCAACATGTATATCCTCTTCCTCTAACCAAAGTCTAGCAACATGTATATCCTCTAATCCTCTAACCCTAGCAACATGTATATCCTCTAGTCCTCTAAAGTCTAGCAACATGTATATCCTCTTCCTCTACCCAAAGTCTAGCAACATGTATATCCTCTAGTCCTCTACCCAAAGTCTAGCAACATGTATATCCTCTTCCTCTACCCAGTCTAGCAACATGTATATCCTCTTCCTCTAACCAGTCTAGCAACATGTATATCCTCTTCCTCTAACCAGTCTAGCAACATGTATATCCTCTTCCTCTAACCAAAGTCTAGCAACATGTATATCCTCTAGTCCTCTACCCAAAGTCTAGCAACATGTATATCCTCTTCCTCTAACCCAAAGTCTAGCAACATGTATATCCTCTTCCTCTAACCAGTCTAGCAACATGTATATCCTCTTCCTCTAACCAAAGTCTAGCAACATGTATATCCTCTTCCTCTACCCAAAGTCTAGCAACATGTATATCCTCTTCCTCTAACCAAAGTCTAGCAACATGTATATCCTCTTCCTCTACCCAAAGTCTAGCAACATGTATATCCTCTTCCTCTAACCCAAAGTCTAGCAACATGTATATCCTCTTCCTCTAACCAAAGTCTAGCAACATGTATATCCTCTTCCTCTAACCCAAAGTCTAGCAACATGTATATCCTCTTCCTCTAACCAAAGTCTAGCAACATGTATATCCTCTTCCTCTACCCAAAGTCTAGCAACATGTATATCCTCTAACCCTCTACCCAAAGTCTAGCAACATGTATATCCTCTAACCTCTACCCAAAGTCTAGCAACATGTATATCCTCTAGTCCTCTACCCAAAGTCTAGCAACATGTATATCCTCTAGTCCTCTACCCAAAGTCTAGCAACATGTATATCCTCTTCCTCTACCCAAAGTCTAGCAACATGTATATCCTCTTCCTCTACCCAAAGTCTAGCAACATGTATATCCTCTTCCTCTACCCAAAGTCTAGCAACATGTATATCCTCTTCCTCTACCCAAAGTCTAGCAACATGTATATCCTCTTCCTCTACCCAAAGTCTAGCAACATGTATATCCTCTTCCTCTAACCAAAGTCTAGCAACATGTATATCCTCTTCCTCTACCCAAAGTCTAGCAACATGTATATCCTCTTCCTCTACCCAAAGTCTAGCAACATGTATATCCTCCTTCCAAAGTCTAGCAACATGTATACCCAAAGTCTAGCAACATGTATATCCTCTTCCTCTAACCAAAGTCTAGCAACATGTATATCCTCTTCCTCTAACCAAAGTCTAGCAACATGTATATCCTCTTCCTCTAACCAAAGTCTAGCAACATGTATATCCTCTTCCTCTAACCAAAGTCTAGCAACATGTATATCCTCTTCCTCTACCCAAAGTCTAGCAACATGTATATCATCTTCCTCTACCCAAAGTCTAGCAACATGTATATCCTCTTCCTCTAACCAAAGTCTAGCAACATGTATATCCTCTTCCTCTAATCAGTCTAGCAACATGTATATCCTCTAATCCTCTACCCAAAGTCTAGCAACATGTATATCCTCTTCCTCTAATCAGTCTAGCAACATGTATATCCTCTTCCTCTAATCAGTCTAGCAACATGTATATCCTCTTCCTCTAATCAGTCTAGCAACATGTATATCCTCTTCCTCTAATCAGTCTAGCAACATGTATATCCTCTTCCTCTAACCAAAGTCTAGCAACATGTATATCCTCTTCCTCTACCCAAAGTCTAGCAACATGTATATCCTCTTCCTCTACCCAAAGTCTAGCAACATGTATATCCTCTCTTCCTCTAACCAAAGTCTAGCAACATGTATATCCTCTTCCTCTACCCAAAGTCTAGCAACATGTATATCCTCTTCCTCTACCCAAAGTCTAGCAACATGTATATCCTCTTCCTCTACCCAAAGTCTAGCAACATGTATATCCTCTTCCTCTACCCAAAGTCTAGCAACATGTATATCCTCTAGTCCTCTACCCAAAGTCTAGCAACATGTATATCCTCTTCCTCTACCCAAAGTCTAGCAACATGTATATCCTCTAGACTCCTCTACCCAAAGTCTAGCAACATGTATATCCTCTAACCCTCTACCCAAAGTCTAGCAACATGTATATCCTCTTCCTCTACCCAGTCTAGCAACATGTATATCCTCTTCCTCTAACCAAAGTCTAGCAACATGTATATCCTCTTCCTCTAACCAAAGTCTAGCAACATGTATATCCTCTAGTCCTCTACCCAAAGTCTAGCAACATGTATATCCTCTTCCTCTACCCAAAGTCTAGCAACATGTATATCCTCTTCCTCTACCCAAAGTCTAGCAACATGTATATCCTCTTCCTCTACCCAAAGTCTAGCAACATGTATATCCTCTTCCTCTAACCAAAGTCTAGCAACATGTATATCCTCTTCCTCTAACCAAAGTCTAGCAACATGTATATCCTCTTCCTCTACCCAAAGTCTAGCAACATGTATATCCTCTTCCTCTAACCAAAGTCTAGCAACATGTATATCCTCTTCCTCTAACCAAAGTCTAGCAACATGTATATCCTCTTCCTCTAACCAAAGTCTAGCAACATGTATATCCTCTAACCCTCTACCCAAAGTCTAGCAACATGTATATCCTCTTCCTCTAACCAAAGTCTAGCAACATGTATATCCTCTTCCTCTAACCAAAGTCTAGCAACATGTATATCCTCTTCCTCTAACCAAAGTCTAGCAACATGTATATCCTCTTCCTCTAACCAAAGTCTAGCAACATGTATATCCTCTTCCTCTAACCAAAGTCTAGCAACATGTATATCCTCTTCCTCTACCCAAAGTCTAGCAACATGTATATCCTCTTCCTCTAACCAAAGTCTAGCAACATGTATATCCTCTTCCTCTACCCAAAGTCTAGCAACATGTATATCCTCTTCCTCTACCCAAAGTCTAGCAACATGTATATCCTCTTCCTCTAACCAGTCTAGCAACATGTATATCCTCTTCCTCTAACCAAAGTCTAGCAACATGTATATCCTCTTCCTCTAACCAAAGTCTAGCAACATGTATATCCTCTTCCTCTAACCAAAGTCTAGCAACATGTATATCCTCTTCCTCTAACCAGTCTAGCAACATGTATATCCTCTTCCTCTACCCAAAGTCTAGCAACATGTATATCCTCTTCCTCTAACCAAAGTCTAGCAACATGTATATCCTCTTCCTCTAACCAAAGTCTAGCAACATGTATATCCTCTTCCTCTACCCAAAGTCTAGCAACATGTATATCCTCTTCCTCTAACCAGTCTAGCAACATGTATATCCTCTTCCTCTACCCAAAGTCTAGCAACATGTATATCCTCTTCCTCTAACCAGTCTAGCAACATGTATATCCTCTTCCTCTAGCCAGTCTAGCAACATGTATATCCTCTTCCTCTACCCAAAGTCTAGCAACATGTATATCCTCTTCCTCTAACCAAAGTCTAGCAACATGTATATCCTCTAACCCTCTACCCAAAGTCTAGCAACATGTATATCCTCTTCCTCTACCCAAAGTCTAGCAACATGTATATCCTCTTCCTCTACCCAAAGTCTAGCAACATGTATATCCTCTTCCTCTACCCAAAGTCTAGCAACATGTATATCCTCTTCCTCTACCCAAAGTCTAGCAACATGTATATCCTCTTCCTCTACCCAAAGTCTAGCAACATGTATATCCTCTTCCTCTACCCAAAGTCTAGCAACATGTATATCCTCTTCCTCTACCCAAAGTCTAGCAACATGTATATCCTCTTCCTCTAACCAAAGTCTAGCAACATGTATATCCTCTTCCTCTACCCAAAGTCTAGCAACATGTATATCCTCTTCCTCTACCCAAAGTCTAGCAACATGTATATCCTCTAGTCCTCTACCCAAAGTCTAGCAACATGTATATCCTCTAGTCCTCTACCCAAAGTCTAGCAACATGTATATCCTCTAGTCCTCTACCCAAAGTCTAGCAACATGTATATCCTCTAGTCCTCTACCCAAAGTCTAGCAACATGTATATCCTCTTCCTCTAACCAAAGTCTAGCAACATGTATATCCTCTAGTCCTCTACCCAAAGTCTAGCAACATGTATATCCTCTAGTCCTCTACCCAAAGTCTAGCAACATGTATATCCTCTTCCTCTAACCAAAGTCTAGCAACATGTATATCCTCTTCCTCTACCCAAAGTCTAGCAACATGTATATCCTCTTCCTCTAACCAAAGTCTAGCAACATGTATATCCTCTAGTCCTCTACCCAAAGTCTAGCAACATGTATATCCTCTTCCTCTACCCAAAGTCTAGCAACATGTATATCCTCTTCCTCTACCCAAAGTCTAGCAACATGTATATCCTCTAACCCTCTACCCAAAGTCTAGCAACATGTATATCCTCTTCCTCTACCCAAAGTCTAGCAACATGTATATCCTCTTCCTCTACCCAAAGTCTAGCAACATGTATATCCTCTCAAAGTCCTCTAACCAAAGTCTAGCAACATGTATATCCTCTTCCTCTACCCAAAGTCTAGCAACATGTATATCCTCTTCCTCTAACCAAAGTCTAGCAACATGTATATCCTCTTCCTCTACCCAAAGTCTAGCAACATGTATATCCTCTTCCTCTACCCAAAGTCTAGCAACATGTATATCCTCTTCCTCTACCCAAAGTCTAGCAACATGTATATCCTCTTCCTCTACCCAAAGTCTAGCAACATGTATATCCTCTTCCTCTACCCAAAGTCTAGCAACATGTATATCCTCTTCCTCTACCCAAAGTCTAGCAACATGTATATCCTCTAACCCTCTACCCAAAGTCTAGCAACATGTATATCCTCTTCCTCTACCCAAAGTCTAGCAACATGTATATCCTCTTCCTCTACCCAAAGTCTAGCAACATGTATATCCTCTTCCTCTACCCAAAGTCTAGCAACATGTATATCCTCTAGTCCTCTACCCAAAGTCTAGCAACATGTATATCCTCTAGTCCTCTACCCAAAGTCTAGCAACATGTATATCCTCTTCCTCTACCCAAAGTCTAGCAACATGTATATCCTCTTCCTCTACCCAAAGTCTAGCAACATGTATATCCTCTTCCTCTACCCAAAGTCTAGCAACATGTATATCCTCTTCCTCTACCCAAAGTCTAGCAACATGTATATCCTCTTCCTCTACCCAAAGTCTAGCAACATGTATATCCTCTTCCTCTACCCAAAGTCTAGCAACATGTATATCCTCTTCCTCTACCCAAAGTCTAGCAACATGTATATCCTCTTCCTCTAACCAAAGTCTAGCAACATGTATATCCTCTTCCCTCTACCCAAAGTCTAGCAACATGTATATCCTCTTCCTCTACCCAAAGTCTAGCAACATGTATATCCTCTTCCTCTACCCAAAGTCTAGCAACATGTATATCCTCTAGTCCTCTACCCAAAGTCTAGCAACATGTATATCCTCTTCCTCTACCCAAAGTCTAGCAACATGTATATCCTCTTCCTCTACCCAAAGTCTAGCAACATGTATATCCTCTTCCTCTACCCAAAGTCTAGCAACATGTATATCCTCTAGTCCTCTACCCAAAGTCTAGCAACATGTATATCCTCTTCCTCTACCCAAAGTCTAGCAACATGTATATCCTCTTCCTCTAACCAAAGTCTAGCAACATGTATATCCTCTAGCCCTCTACCCAAAGTCTAGCAACATGTATATCCTCTTCCTCTAACCAAAGTCTAGCAACATGTATATCCTCTTCCTCTACCCAAAGTCTAGCAACATGTATATCCTCTTCCTCTACCCAAAGTCTAGCAACATGTATATCCTCTTCCTCTAACCAGTCTAGCAACATGTATATCCTCTTCCTCTAACCAAAGTCTAGCAACATGTATATCCTCTTCCTCTACCCAAAGTCTAGCAACATGTATATCCTCTAACCCTCTACCCAAAGTCTAGCAACATGTATATCCTCTTCCTCTACCCAAAGTCTAGCAACATGTATATCCTCTTCCTCTACCCAAAGTCTAGCAACATGTATATCCTCTTCCTCTACCCAAAGTCTAGCAACATGTATATCCTCTTCCTCTACCCAAAGTCTAGCAACATGTATATCCTCTTCCTCTACCCAAAGTCTAGCAACATGTATATCCTCTTCCTCTACCCAAAGTCTAGCAACATGTATATCCTCTAGTCCTCTACCCAAAGTCTAGCAACATGTATATCCTCTTCCTCTACCCAAAGTCTAGCAACATGTATATCCTCTTCCTCTAACCAAAGTCTAGCAACATGTATATCCTCTTCCTCTACCCAAAGTCTAGCAACATGTATATCCTCTTCCTCTAACCAAAGTCTAGCAACATGTATATCCTCTTCCTCTAACCAAAGTCTAGCAACATGTATATCCTCTTCCTCTACCCAAAGTCTAGCAACATGTATATCCTCTAGTCCTCTACCCAAAGTCTAGCAACATGTATATCCTCTAGTCCTCTACCCAAAGTCTAGCAACATGTATATCCTCTAGTCCTCTACCCAAAGTCTAGCAACATGTATATCCTCTAGTCCTCTACCCAAAGTCTAGCAACATGTATATCCTCTTCCTCTACCCAAAGTCTAGCAACATGTATATCCTCTTCCTCTACCCAAAGTCTAGCAACATGTATATCCTCTTCCTCTACCCAAAGTCTAGCAACATGTATATCCTCTTCCTCTACCCAAAGTCTAGCAACATGTATATCCTCTTCCTCTACCCAAAGTCTAGCAACATGTATATCCTCTAGTCCTCTACCCAAAGTCTAGCAACATGTATATCCTCTTCCTCTACCCAAAGTCTAGCAACATGTATATCCTCTTCCTCTACCCAAAGTCTAGCAACATGTATATCCTCTTCCTCTACCCAAAGTCTAGCAACATGTATATCCTCTTCCTCTACCCAAAGTCTAGCAACATGTATATCCTCTTCCTCTACCCAAAGTCTAGCAACATGTATATCCTCTTCCTCTACCCAAAGTCTAGCAACATGTATATCCTCTTCCTCTAATCAAAGTCTAGCAACATGTATATCCTCTTCCTCTACCCAAAGTCTAGCAACATGTATATCCTCTTCCTCTAACCAAAGTCTAGCAACATGTATATCCTCTTCCTCTACCCAAAGTCTAGCAACATGTATATCCTCTTCCTCTAACCAGTCTAGCAACATGTATATCCTCTTCCTCTAACCAAAGTCTAGCAACATGTATATCCTCTTCCTCTAACCAAAGTCTAGCAACATGTATATCCTCTTCCTCTAACCCAAAGTCTAGCAACATGTATATCCTCTAGTCCTCTACCCAAAGTCTAGCAACATGTATATCCTCTTCCTCTACCCAAAGTCTAGCAACATGTATATCCTCTTCCTCTACCCAAAGTCTAGCAACATGTATATCCTCTTCCTCTAACCAAAGTCTAGCAACATGTATATCCTCTTCCTCTAACCCAAAGTCTAGCAACATGTATATCCTCTTCCTCTACCCAAAGTCTAGCAACATGTATATCCTCTTCCTCTACCCAAAGTCTAGCAACATGTATATCCTCTTCCTCTACCCAAAGTCTAGCAACATGTATATCCTCTTCCTCTACCCAAAGTCTAGCAACATGTATATCCTCTTCCTCTACCCAAAGTCTAGCAACATGTATATCCTCTTCCTCTACCCAAAGTCTAGCAACATGTATATCCTCTTCCTCTAACCAGTCTAGCAACATGTATATCCTCTTCCTCTAACCAGTCTAGCAACATGTATATCCTCTAGTCCTCTACCCAAAGTCTAGCAACATGTATATCCTCTTCCTCTAACCAGTCTAGCAACATGTATATCCTCTTCCTCTAACCAAAGTCTAGCAACATGTATATCCTCTTCCTCTAACCAAAGTCTAGCAACATGTATATCCTCTAGTCCTCTACCCAAAGTCTAGCAACATGTATATCCTCTTCCTCTACCCAAAGTCTAGCAACATGTATATCCTCTTCCTCTAACCAAAGTCTAGCAACATGTATATCCTCTTCCTCTAACCAAAGTCTAGCAACATGTATATCCTCTTCCTCTACCCAAAGTCTAGCAACATGTATATCCTCTTCCTCTACCCAAAGTCTAGCAACATGTATATCCTCTTCCTCTACCCAAAGTCTAGCAACATGTATATCCTCTTCCTCTAACCAAAGTCTAGCAACATGTATATCCTCTTCCTCTAACCAAAGTCTAGCAACATGTATATCCTCTTCCTCTAACCAAAGTCTAGCAACATGTATATCCTCTTCCTCTACCCAAAGTCTAGCAACATGTATATCCTCTTCCTCTACCCAAAGTCTAGCAACATGTATATCCTCTTCCTCTACCCAAAGTCTAGCAACATGTATATCCTCTTCCTCTAACCAGTCTAGCAACATGTATATCCTCTTCCTCTAACCAGTCTAGCAACATGTATATCCTCTAGTCCTCTAACCAAAGTCTAGCAACATGTATATCCTCTTCCTCTAACCAGTCTAGCAACATGTATATCCTCTTCCTCTACCCAAAGTCTAGCAACATGTATATCCTCTTCCTCTACCCAAAGTCTAGCAACATGTATATCCTCTTCCTCTAACCAAAGTCTAGCAACATGTATATCCTCTTCCTCTACCCAAAGTCTAACAACATGTATATCCTCTTCCTCTAGTCCTCCATCCGAATTCCATAAAAACCAATCTATCTTTGTGCATTCTAGTGTTTTCTGTGAACCCCAGGAAGAGTATCTGTATCTTAGTTCACGGTCTTATTTAATCTTATTTAATCTCTTAAATGTTCATTAGTTTTACACTGAATCTCTAACTCAGTATTCAGTCTGTAATTAAATTGTGTAATTATATTTTTAACTTGTTTTGTTTTAATCGTGTCAGGAAATAGAAGAAGCATCCAGTCTATACACTCAGTAAATCCATCCCAGTCCCAGTCCCAGTCCCCTCTCCTCCTCCTCTCCTCCTCCTCTCCAGAAGTATGGATGCCATCTAATTTATCATGTTGTGGATGAGGAAGGGGATTGGGACAGCTGCCAGCTGCCTGCACACTAGTTATCAACAGGGAAACAAGATGAGGAGGCTAGGACAGGAGAAGAATCTCAGAAGTCCTTCCTTAATTCCTATTGTCTTGTCCTCTCCTTCTCTGTCTCTCCTTCTCTGTCTCTCCTTCTCTGTCTCTGCTTCTCTGTCTCTAAAGGGGCAAGTGAGGGGACAATTGGAGCTGAGGTTTTGAGGAGAGGGGAACCGAAGAAGGTTTACCCTGAAACAAGGACATAGAACACAGTGAGAGGTACGGAGCGATGCCATGATAGTTGGAGGTGGGTGAAGGCTAGCTTATAGGGAACACCAGGGTGGCTGGTGAGGGGAGGTGGGTGAAGGCTAGCTTATAGGGAACACCAGGGTGGCTGATGAGGGGAGGTGGGTGAAGGCTAGCTTATAGGGACCACCAGGGTGGCTGGTGAGGGGGTGGGTGGGTGAAGGCTAGCTTATAGGGACCACCAGGGCGGCTGGTGAGGGGAGGTGGGTGAAGGCTAGCTAAATAGGGATAACCAGGGTGGCTGGTGAGGGAAGGTGGGTGAAGGCTAACTTATAGGGACCACCAGGGCGGCTGGTGAGGGAAGGTGGGTGAAGGCTAGCTTATAGGGACCACCAGGGCGGCTGGTAAGGGGAGGTGGGAACATCTTGTCATCACTGTCATTTACGATCAGTATAAAGTGATATAAAATACACTGGGTTTTGGAGTATAGGACAGTGGAGAGGAAGGAGGGTAAGCTACTCTAGCTAGGACCGTGAGGACACAGGAATTCCCCCTGAGACCGGTTCATGTTAATACAAGGGAACATCTGGTCTGGGGCACCTTGTGGCATGAATCATCGCTGTCATTCACAGTTAGCATAATGAGATGAATAAATAAATAAAGATAAAGACAGAGAGAGAGGCTGAGAGAAAGTGAGAGAGACAGAGAGATAGACAGAGTTCAATGTGTTCAATGGGGTTGAGGTCAGGGCTCCGTGGAGGCAGGGGCGGAGCCAGAGGGGTGTCTGGGTTGAGAGAGAGAGGCTGAGAAATAGAGAGATTGAGGGGGAGGGGGAGAGAGATTGAGGGGGAGAGATAGACAGAGAGACAGGAAGAGAGAGAGAGAGGCTGGGAGAAAGTGAGAGAGACAGAGAGATAGACAGGAAGAGAGAGAGAGGCTGAGAAATAGAGAGATTGAGGGGGAGAGATAGACAGAGAGACAGGAAGAGAGAGAGAGAGGCTGGGAGAAAGTGAGAGAGACAGAGAGATAGACAGGAAGAGAGAGAGAGGCTGAGAAATAGAGAGATTGAGGGGGAGAGATAGACAGAGAGACAGGAAGAGAGAGAGAGAGGCTGGGAGAAAGTGAGAGAGACAGAGAGATAGACAGGAAGAGAGAGAGAGGCTGAGAAATAGAGAGATTGAGGGGGAGAGATAGACAGAGAGACAGGAAGAGAGAGAGAGAGGCTGAGAGATTGAGGGGGAGAGATAGACAGAGAGACAGGAAGAGAGAGAGAGACGCTGGGAGAAAGTGAGAGAGACAGAGAGATAGACAGGAAGAGAGAGAGAGGCTGAGAGATTGAGGGGGAGAGATAGACAGACAGACAGGAAGAGAGCGGGTTAAGGCAAGAAATGGAGTCAGCTTTACAAAAACGTGCTAGTAATAGAAAGACTGAAAAATTGATTCAAGCTGTGTGTTTGTGTGTGTGTCGAAAGTCTCCGAACCCAATCCCTGTTCCCACACTCTGTCTCAGCTAGGTCTCTCTCTCTAGTCTCTCTCTCTTTTCAACTGTGCAGAGGCTTACTATGATTGTGAGTACACACACACACTGGGTTGTGGTCAAAAGTAGTGCACTACGTAGGGAATATGGTGCCATTTGGGATGTAGTCGATATGTAGCAGAGAAGGTTAAAAGGTTATTAAAGTTGGACATTACTTTTTGATTAGTTTTGTTTAAACTCTGCTTTCAGGGACAGGCCAGTGTCAACTGAATTAGAAACTCACATGTATATATTACTCTGGAGAGACGGCAGACGAGTGGCTATTTGTAGTTCAGCAGAGAGAGAGAGAGACTCTACAGGAATCCCTGACTGTCTGGAAGGGGAGAGGTTAATCTCTCACAGACTCATGTCAGAATTTGACGTTCATCCGTGTTTCTCAAAACATTTCAAAGTCTTTGGCTACTTCTCTGTATTGTTCCAAGGTTAAGTTTGGGCCAAATCACCTTTCTATCACCGGATTGGAACATGCAACCTTTGGAATCAGAGGCAGATGCTTAGGCCCTTCCGCATTTCAAAACCAAAACCTACTTGAAGGTAACAGCGCTCACGGTTGCCCCCAGTGGCCAGTTTCCCGGTCTCTCTGTCTCTCTGTCTCTCTGTCTCTCTGTCTCTCTGTCTCTCTGTCTCTCTGTCTGTCTGTCTGTCTGTCTGTCTGTCTGTCTGTCTGTCTGTCTGTCTGTCTGTCTGTCTGTCTGTCTGTCTGTCTGTCTGTCTGTCTGTCTGTCTGTCTGTCTGTCTGTCTGTCTGTCTGTCTGTCTGTCTGTCTGTCTCTCTCTCTCTCTCTCTCTCTCTCTCTCTCTCTCTCTCTCTCTCTCTCTCTCTCTCTCTCTCTCTCTCTCTCTCTCTCTCTCTCTCTCTCTCTCTCTCTCTCTCTCTCTCTCTCTTAGATAGATAGATAGATAGATAGATAGATAGATAGATAGATACCACCTCCAGAGTAATATACATGTTACGGTGAGTTGCTAATTCAGTTGACACTGGCCTGTCCCTTGGAGCAGAGTTTTAACAAAACCAAACAAAAATCCTGTCCAACCTTAAAGGTAGGATGTTATATAAATGATTAGGACTACCCAAACCCTGATCTCTTTGCCTAAAAAAGCCTCAGTATTATGTGTTTCTGCTTCTCAAAGGGATGCTTCCACCATATACAGAAGAGGACATGTCATTTCATGTTCTGTCACATCTCACATCTCATTCTGTCTTCGTAATGTCTTTAGCCTTTTAATCTCCTCTGCTATGTATTGTTTGCGTCCCAAATAGCACCCTGTTCCCTATGTAGTCTTCTACTTTTGACCATAGTCTATTGGTATGGCACTATAGGGAATAACAGGGTGCCATTTGGGGCTCATCCATGTCATTTTATCTTTTCTGGATGTTGTACAGCATGTGTGTGCTCTACTGTGCGTAATTGACTTTGGGACAATACAGATCTATTGAATTGAATCGCGTAGAATTGAATCGCATAGGTTCAATCCATGGTCGAGACCAGACATGTTTTTCCATGATCCCACTGCTAGAGCATGTGTGTGTGTGTGTGTGTGTGTGTGTGTGTGTGTGTGTGTGTGTGTGTGTGTGTGTGTGTGTGTGTGTGCTCACAATTATAGTGAGCCTCTGCAATGTTGAAAAGGATCCTACCTCCTACAGAAATCTCTCAGTGTGCAGTCTGGTGAGTTTTATCCTCTCTGACGAGTGCCCCCCTCTAGTGTTTCAGCCCTAGACATAATACTCTTAATCCTAACCTTTCATCCCAACACACAGACACACACAAAGATGAAGACAGAGAGAGCGAGAGAGAGATAGACTGGAAGAAATGGTTCAGAAAAGCCCACCACTCAGATACACTGTAAAGTACACACACCAAAGGTACAAAAATATATGTTTTGAGTAGAATAGTGTTTTTTTAGACACTAAGGACAACTTCCTGAAGTAGGGCATTCAAGGAGTTGGTTTGATGGGAAGTCATGATGTCATCAGCCTCCCCCTTTGCTTGAGGAACAATAGAGCACAAAAGAGGAGAGACCCATCCTCCAACTTGTGATGTCATGACTTAGCTGGACCACCTATTGAGAGGTGTCTTTTGTTAAATGGTAGGAAACATTTTTTTCTCACCAAAGTAACAACACAGTGTGTTCAGAGAATTAGTAACTTAGTTGTAGTCACAATCTGGTTACCTATAACTACAAACATAGTTATGTTTTTGTTTTTTTGCATATAAAATAACTTATTTCCAGATATCTTCGGAACTACCCACGATAAACTATTTCTCAACGTCATATGGAGAATATCCTCTGTGTTACTGAGTTTGAATGCTAGCTCGTAAGCTAGCTCAAGCTGGCTAATGTTAGCCACACCTCATGCTCTTTATGGACTTTGTAGCTGTGTTATCTAGTGGGAAACCATGAGCACTGCAGGCTCTGGTGCCTTCTTGGGCTCAAAACGAAAGAGACAATCATAGCTGCTTGCTCTAATTGTGGAATACTGGTACCTCGTCTGTTCTCCTTTTTGTATTGTAACCTTTTTGGCATGCTCTCTGTGAAGTAGGCTACGGCAGCTTTGTAACTTTTTCCACCTTGGCTTAGTGCTAGCGCGCTAGCTGACGGAGATCTGGAATCTATCTTTTGGAGATATTTTTGCTATAGCTATTGCATTTTCCCTGACTCTTACCATCGGATGGGCCCCAGCCATCAATCTGTAAGTCTCTGCTCTTACCATCAGAAGGGCAAGGGCCATCAATATGTAAGTGTCTGCATTTTTGATGTGTGGTTATGTTTTAGTTGTGTTGTGTTAGTTGTGTTCTAACTGGTCTCCAGTAGTTGGGCTCTAGCATACCCACCATAGCTGTGCTCGTTGGCTAGGCTGACTAGGCTAATAGCTAACATTAGTTGGCTAAATAGCGAATGTTAGCTGGCTGGCTAGCTTGCTGGCAAAGATTACTGCATATAGCAAAACATAAATTTGATTTGGTTATATGGAGTAATGTATTCCCAAACATTGGTTTACTTTAATGTAGCTGTCAGCTAGGTGTTGATAACAACTGGCTGACTCATTCAGTGCTAATGTAACGTTAGCAGGCTAGTTGGCTAGCAACCGTGCAAGTTGATTTGTAGCAATAAATTGATAAAGTATTTACTTTTAAGTTGGCTGAAAAGGAAATTGAAACCAGTAGTCATGAGTGCAAACGATTTGGTTTAATTTGAAGTTATACATTTGAAATTATTTCTGTTGGAGTTTACATTAAAGGGAATAGAGTGGCTTGCCGGGCCCTTACATCACACAGCAAGAAAAAACATTTTCCAACATGGCTATAACATTCTATAAGAATTCTGATCAGTTTGATGTAATCACTCCAAAAACAGAAAAGTGAAGGATTGGGACTTTTGATGCAAAAACTAATGCAAATCCATATGTTACACATTTATGCTAGCTCTCAAAAAGGCGGCATTCTCCCTACAGTTCTCAACCATTAGCTTCACCCACGACTGGCTCATGTGAACTACAATCCCAATGATGTGTTTTAACGTAATTGCTTGTGATATATGACCTTAGAAACAAATGGCCCTTATATTTCATCAGCGAGAAAGAATCCTTCAAATAAAAAAGATACACTGACTGTAGCAGTTACAGATCCGTACAGCTATGGAGCCTCCATCCTACTAAACTACACTGTAGCAGTTACAGATCCATACAGCTATGGAGCCTCCATCCTATTAAACTACACTGTAGCAGTAACAGATCCATACCGCTATGGCACCTCCATCCTACTAAACTACACAGTAGCAGTTACAGATCCATACCGCTACGGAGCCTCCATCCTACTAAACTACACTGTAGCAGTAACAGATCCATACAGCTATGGAGCCTCCATCCTACTAAACTACACTGTAGCAGTTACAAATCCATACAGCTATGGGCCTCAATCTGAAGAAAACTACACAGTTATGGTTCCTCCATCTGAAGAAAACTACATTGTAGCAGTTACAGATCCATACAGCTATGGAGCCTCCACCCTACTAAACTACACTGTAACAGTTACAAATCCATACAGCTATGGAGCCTCCATCCTACTAAAAAACACTGTAACAGTTAGAGATCAGTGCAGCTACGGAGCCTCCATCCTACTAAACTACACTGTAGCAGTTACAGATCAGTGCAGCTATGGAGCCTCCATCTGAAGAAAACTACACTGTAGCAGTTACAGATCCATGCAGCTATGGAGCCCCCATCCTACTAAACTACACTGTAGCAATTACAGAGCAATACAGCCGTTGCACCTCCATCCTACTAAACTACACTGTAGCAGTTACAAATCCATACAGCTACGGGCCTCAATTCGAAGAAAACTACACTGCAGCAGTTATAGATCCATGCAACCATGGAGCCTCCATCCTACTAAACTACACTGTAGCAGTTACAAATCCATACAGCTATGGAGCCTCCATCCTACTAAACTACACTGCAGCAGTTATAGATCCATGCAGCTATGGAGCCTTCATCCTACTAAACTACACTGCAGCAGTTATAGATCCATATAGCTATGGAGCCTCTATCCTACTAAGTAAAAAACACTGTAACAGTTACAGATCCATACAGCTATGGACCCTCCATCCTACTAAACTAAACTACACTGTAGCAGTTACAGACCCATACAGCTATGGACCCTCCATCCTACTAAACTACACAGTAGCAGTTACAAATCCATACAGCTACGGGCCTCCATCCTACTAAACTACACTGTAGCAGTTACAGACCCATACAGCCTCCATCCTACTAAACTACACTGTAGCAGTTACACATCCATACAGCTACGGGCCTCCATCCTACTAAACTACACTGTAGCAGTTACAGACCCATACAGCCTCCATCCTACTAAACTACACTGTAGCAGTTACAGATCCATACAGCTATGGGCCTCAATCCGAAGAAAACTACACTGTTATGGTTCCTCCATCTGAAGAAAACTACACTGTAGCAGTTACAGATCCATACAGCTATGGAGCCTCCATCCTACTAAACTACACTGTAGCAGTTACAAATCCATACAGCTATGGGCCTCAATCCGAAGAAAACTACACTGTTATGGTTCCTCCATCTGAAGAAAACTACACTGTAGCAGTTACAGATCCATACAGCTATGGAGCCTCCATCCTACTAAACTACACTGTAGCAGTTACAAATCCATACAGCTATGGAGCCTCCATCCTACTAAAAAACACTGTAACAGTTACAGATCAGTGCAGCTATGGAGCCTCCATCTGAAGAAAACTACACTGTAGCAGTTACAGATCCATGCAGCTATGGAGCCCCCATCCTACTAAACTACACTGTAGCAGTAACAGATCCATACAGCTATGGAGCCTCCATCCTACTAAACTACACAGTAGCAGTTACAGATCCATACCGCTATGGCACCTCCATCCTACTAAACTACACAGTAGCAGTTACAGATCCATGCAGCTATGGAGCCTCCATCCTACTAAACTAAACTACACAGTAGCAGTTACAGATCCATACCGCTATGGAGCCTCCATCCTACTAAACTACACTGTAGCAGTTACATATCCATACAGTGATGGGCCTCCATCCGAAGAAAACTACACTGTAGCAATTACAGAACCGTACAGCTATTGCACCTCCATCCTTCTAAACTACACTATAGCAATTACATATCCATACAGCTATGGAGCCTCTATCCTACTAAACTACACTGTAGCAATTACAGATCCATACAGGTATGGAGCCTCCATCCTACTAAACTACACTGTAGCAGTTGCAGATCCATACAGCTATGGGGCCTCCATCTTACCAAACTACACTGGAGCAGTTATATCCATGCAGCTATGGAGCCTCCATCCTACTAAACTACACTGTAGCAGTTACAGATCCATACAGCTATGGTGCCTCCATCCTACTAAACTAAACTACACTGTAGAAGTTACAGATCCATGCAGCTATGGGCCTCCATCCTACTAAACTAAACTGCAGCAGTTATAGATCCATACAGCTATGGAGCCTCCATCATACTAAACTACACTACATTGTAGCAGTTACAGACCCATACAGCTATGGAGCCTCCATCCTACTAAACTAAACTACACTGTAGCAGTTACAGATCCATACAGCTATGGAGCCTCCATCCTACTAAACTAAACTACACTGTAACAGTTACAGATCCATACAGCTATGGACCCTCCATCCTACTAAACTACACTACATGGTAGCAGTTACAGACCCATACAGCTATGGAGCCTCCATCCTACTAAACTAAACTACACTGTAGCAGTTACAGATCCATGCAGCTATGGAGCCTCCATCCTACAAAACTACACTGTAGCAGTTACAAATCCATACAGCTACGGGGCTCCATCCTGCTAAACTACACTGTAGCAGTTACAGACCCATACAGCCTCCATCCTACTAAACTACACTGTAGCAGTTACAAATCCATACAGCTATGGAGCCTCCATCTTACTCAACTACACTGCAGCAGTTATATCCATGCAGCTATGGAACCTCCATCCTACTAAACTACACTGTAGCAGTTACAGATCCATAAAGCTATAGATCCTCCATCCTACTAAACTAAACTACACTGTAGCAGTTACAGATCCATACAGCTACAGAGCCCCCATCCTACTAAACTAAACTGTAGCAATTAGAGCCGTACAGCTATTGTGCCTCCATCCTACTAAACTACACTGTAGCAGTTACAGATCCATACAGGTATGGAGCCTCCATCCTACTAAACTACACTGTAGCAGATACAAATCCATACAGCTATGGAGCCTCCATCCTACTAAACTACACTGCAACAGTTATAGATCCATGCAGCTATGGAGCCTCCATCCTACTAAACTACACTGTAGCAGTTACAGACCCATACAGCTATGGAGCCTCCATCCTATTAAACTACACTGCAGCAGTTATAGATCCATGCAGCTATGGAGCCTTCATCCTACTAAACTACACTGCAGCAGTTATAGATCCATACAGCTATGGAGCCTCTATCCTACTAAGTAAAAAACGCTGTAACAGTTACAGATCCATACAGCTATGGACCCTCCATCCTACTAAACTACACTGTAGCAGTTATAGACCCATACAGCTATGGAGCCTCCATCCTACTAAACTAAACTACACTGTAGCAGTTACAGATCCATGCAGCTATGGAGCCTCCATCCTACTAAACTACACTGTAGCAGTTACAGACCCATACAGACTCCATCCTACTAAACTACACTGTAGCAGTTACAGACCCATACAGCCTCCATCCTACTAAACTACACTGTAGCAGTTACAAATCCATACAGCTATGGAGCCTCCATCCTACTAAACTACACTGTAGCAGTTACAGATCCATGCAGCTATGGGCCTCCATCCTACTAAACTAACTACACTGTAGCAGTTACAGACCCATACAGCTATGGAGCCTCCATCCTACTAAACTACACTGCAGAAGTTATATCCATGCAGCTATGGAGCCTCCATCCTACTAAACTACACTGTAGCAGTTACAGATCCATACAGCTACGGGCCTCCATCCTACTAAACTAACCTACATTGTAGCAGTTACAGATCCATAAAGCTATAGAGCCTCCATCCTACTAAACTAACCTACACTGTAGCAGTTACAGATCCATGCAGCTATGGGCCTCCATCCGAATAAAACTACACTGTAGCAGTTACAGATCCATACAGCTATGGAGCCTACATCCTACTAAACTACACTGCAGCAGTTATAGATCCATACAGCTATGGAGCCTCAATCCTACTAAGTAAAAACACTGTAACAGTTACAGATCCATACAGCTATGGAGCCTCCATCCTACTACACTACACTGTAGCAGTTACAGACCCATACAGCTATGGAGCCTCAATCCTACTAGAATAAACTACACTGTAGCAGTTACAGATCCATGCAGCTATGGAGCCTCCATCCTACTAAACTACACTGTAGCAGTTACAGACCCATACAGCCTCCATCCTACTAAACTACACTGTAGCAGTTACACATCCATACAGCTACGGGCCTCCATCCTACTAAACTACACTGTAGCAGTTACAGACCCATACAGCCTCCATCCTACTAAACTACACTGTAGCAGTTACAGATCCATACAGCTATGGGCCTCAATCCGAAGAAAACTACACTGTTATGGTTCCTCCATCTGAAGAAAACTACACTGTAGCAGTTACAGATCCATACAGCTATGGAGCCTCCATCCTACTAAACTACACTGTAGCAGTTACAAATCCATACAGCTATGGGCCTCAATCCGAAGAAAACTACACTGTTATGGTTCCTCCATCTGAAGAAAACTACACTGTAGCAGTTACAGATCCATACAGCTATGGAGCCTCCATCCTACTAAACTACACTGTAGCAGTTACAAATCCATACAGCTATGGAGCCTCCATCCTACTAAAAAACACTGTAACAGTTACAGATCAGTGCAGCTATGGAGCCTCCATCTGAAGAAAACTACACTGTAGCAGTTACAGATCCATGCAGCTATGGAGCCCCCATCCTACTAAACTACACTGTAGCAGTAACAGATCCATACAGCTATGGAGCCTCCATCCTACTAAACTACACAGTAGCAGTTACAGATCCATACCGCTATGGCACCTCCATCCTACTAAACTACACAGTAGCAGTTACAGATCCATGCAGCTATGGAGCCTCCATCCTACTAAACTAAACTACACAGTAGCAGTTACAGATCCATACCGCTATGGAGCCTCCATCCTACTAAACTACACTGTAGCAGTTACATATCCATACAGTGATGGGCCTCCATCCGAAGAAAACTACACTGTAGCAATTACAGAACCGTACAGCTATTGCACCTCCATCCTTCTAAACTACACTATAGCAATTACATATCCATACAGCTATGGAGCCTCTATCCTACTAAACTACACTGTAGCAATTACAGATCCATACAGGTATGGAGCCTCCATCCTACTAAACTACACTGTAGCAGTTGCAGATCCATACAGGTATGGAGCCTCCATCCTACTAAACTACACTGTAGCAGTTACAGATCCATACAGCTATGGTGCCTCCATCCTACTAAACTAAACTACACTGTAGAAGTTACAGATCCATGCAGCTATGGGCCTCCATCCTACTAAACTAAACTGCAGCAGTTATAGATCCATACAGCTACAGAGCCCCCATCCTACTAAACTACACTGTAGCAATTAGAGCCGTACAGCTATTGTGCCTCCATCCTACTAAACTACACTGTAGCAGTTACAGATCCATACAGGTATGGAGCCTCCATCCTACTAAACTACACTGTGGCAGATACAAATCCATACAGCTATGGAGCCTCCATCCTACTAAACTACACTGCAACAGTTATAGATCCATGCAGCTATGGAGCCTCCATCCTACTAAACTACACTGTAGCAGTTACAAATCCATACAGCTATGGAGCCTCTATCCTACTAAGTAAAAAACACTGTAACAGTTACAGATCCATACAGCTATGGACCCTCCATCCTACTAAACTACACTGTAGCAGTTACAGACCCATACAGCCTCCATCCTACTAAACTACACTGTAGCAGTTACAGACCCATACAGCTATGGAGCCTCCATCCTATTAAACTACACTGCAACAGTTATAGATCCATGCAGCTATGGAGCCTCCATCCTACTAAACTACACTGTAGCAGTTACAGACCCATACAGCTATGGAGCCTCCATCCTATTAAACTACACTGCAGCAGTTATAGATCCATGCAGCTATGGAGCCTTCATCCTACTAAACTACACTGCAGCAGTTATAGATCCATACAGCTATGGAGCCTCTATCCTACTAAGTAAAAAACGCTGTAACAGTTACAGATCCATACAGCTATGGACCCTCCATCCTACTAAACTACACTGTAGCAGTTATAGACCCATACAGCTATGGAGCCTCCATCCTACTAAACTAAACTACACTGTAGCAGTTACAGATCCATGCAGCTATGGAGCCTCCATCCTACTAAACTACACTGTAGCAGTTACAGACCCATAGAGACTCCATCCTACTAAACTACACTGTAGCAGTTACAGACCCATACAGCCTCCATCCTACTAAACTACACTGTAGCAGTTACAAATCCATACAGCTATGGAGCCTCCATCCTACTAAACTACACTGTAGCAGTTACAGATCCATGCAGCTATGGGCCTCCATCCTACTAAACTAAACTACACTGTAGCAGTTACAGACCCATACAGCTATGGAGCATCCATCCTACTAAACTACACTGCAGAAGTTATATCCATGCAGCTATGGAGCCTCCATCCTACTAAACTACACTGTAGCAGTTACAGATCCATACAGCTACGGGCCTCCATCCTACTAAACTAACCTACATTGTAGCAGTTACAGATCCATAAAGCTATAGAGCCTCCATCCTACTAAACTAACCTACACTGTAGCAGTTACAGATCCATGCAGCTATGGGCCTCCATCCGAATAAAACTACACTGTAGCAGTTACAGATCCATACAGCTATGGAGCCTACATCCTACTAAACTACACTGCAGCAGTTATAGATCCATACAGCTATGGAGCCTCCATCCTACTAAACTACACTGTAGCAGTTACAGATCCATAAAGCTATAGATCCTCCATCCTATTAAACTAAACTACACTGTAGCAGTTACAGATCCATACAGCTACAGAGCCCCCATCCTACTAAACTACACTGTAGCAATTAGAGCCGTACAGCTATTGTGCCTCCATCCTACTAAACTACACTGTAGCAGTTACAGATCCATACAGGTATGGAGCCTCCATCCTACTAAACTACACTGTAGCAGTTACAGATCCATACAGGTATGGAGCCTCCATCCTACTAAACTACACTGTGGCAGATACAAATCCATACAGCTATGGAGCCTCCATCCTACTAAACTACACTGCAACAGTTATAGATCCATGCAGCTATGGAGCCTCCATCCTACTAAACTACACTGTAGCAGTTACAAATCCATACAGCTATGGAGCCTCTATCCTACTAAGTAAAAAACACTGTAACAGTTACAGATCCATACAGCTATGGACCCTCCATCCTACTAAACTACACTGTAGCAGTTACAGACCCATACAGCCTCCATCCTACTAAACTACACTGTAGCAGTTACAGACCCATACAGCTATGGAGCCTCCATCCTATTAAACTACACTGCAACAGTTATAGATCCATGCAGCTATGGAGCCTCCATCCTACTAAACTACACTGTAGCAGTTACAGACCCATACAGCTATGGAGCCTCCATCCTATTAAACTACACTGCAGCAGTTATAGATCCATGCAGCTATGGAGCCTTCATCCTACTAAACTACACTGCAGCAGTTATAGATCCATACAGCTATGGAGCCTCTATCCTACTAAGTAAAAAACGCTGTAACAGTTACAGATCCATACAGCTATGGACCCTCCATCCTACTAAACTACACTGTAGCAGTTATAGACCCATACAGCTATGGAGCCTCCATCCTACTAAACTAAACTACACTGTAGCAGTTACAGATCCATGCAGCTATGGAGCCTCCATCCTACTAAACTACACTGTAGCAGTTACAGACCCATAGAGACTCCATCCTACTAAACTACACTGTAGCAGTTACAGACCCATACAGCCTCCATCCTACTAAACTACACTGTAGCAGTTACAAATCCATACAGCTATGGAGCCTCCATCCTACTAAACTACACTGTAGCAGTTACAGATCCATGCAGCTATGGGCCTCCATCCTACTAAACTAAACTACACTGTAGCAGTTACAGACCCATACAGCTATGGAGCATCCATCCTACTAAACTACACTGCAGAAGTTATATCCATGCAGCTATGGAGCCTCCATCCTACTAAACTACACTGTAGCAGTTACAGATCCATACAGCTACGGGCCTCCATCCTACTAAACTAACCTACATTGTAGCAGTTACAGATCCATAAAGCTATAGAGCCTCCATCCTACTAAACTAACCTACACTGTAGCAGTTACAGATCCATGCAGCTATGGGCCTCCATCCGAATAAAACTACACTGTAGCAGTTACAGATCCATACAGCTATGGAGCCTACATCCTACTAAACTACACTGCAGCAGTTATAGATCCATACAGCTATGGAGCCTCCATCCTACTAAACTACACTGTAGCAGTTACAGATCCATAAAGCTATAGATCCTCCATCCTACTAAACTAAACTACACTGTAGCAGTTACAGATCCATACAGCTACAGAGCCCCCATCCTACTAAACTACACTGTAGCAATTAGAGCCGTACAGCTATTGTGCCTCCATCCTACTAAACTACACTGTAGCAGTTACAGATCCATACAGGTATGGAGCCTCCATCCTACTAAACTACACTGTAGCAGATACAAATCCATACAGCTATGGAGCCTCCATCCTACTAAACTACACTGCAACAGTTATAGATCCATGCAGCTATGGAGCCTCCATCCTACTAAACTACACTGTAGCAGTTACAAATCCATACAGCTATGGAGCCTCTATCCTACTAAGTAAAAAACACTGTAACAGTTACAGATCCATACAGCTATGGACCCTCCATCCTACTAAACTACACTGTAGCAGTTACAGACCCATACAGCCTCCATCCTACTAAACTACACTGTAGCAGTTACAGACCCATACAGCTATGGAGCCTCCATCCTATTAAACTACACTGCAACAGTTATAGATCCATGCAGCTATGGAGCCTCCATCCTACTAAACTACACTGTAGCAGTTACAGACCCATACAGCTATGGAGCCTCCATCCTATTAAACTACACTGCAGCAGTTATAGATCCATGCAGCTATGGAGCCTTCATCCTACTAAACTACACTGCAGCAGTTATAGATCCATACAGCTATGGAGCCTCTATCCTACTAAGTAAAAAACGCTGTAACAGTTACAGATCCATACAGCTATGGACCCTCCATCCTACTAAACTACACTGTAGCAGTTATAGACCCATACACCTATGGAGCCTCCATCCTACTAAACTAAACTACACTGTAGCAGTTACAGATCCATGCAGCTATGGAGCCTCCATCCTACTAAACTACACTGTAGCAGTTACAGACCCATACAGACTCCATCCTACTAAACTACACTGTAGCAGTTACAGACCCATACAGCCTCCATCCTACTAAACTACACTGTAGCAGTTACAAATCCATACAGCTATGGAGCCTCCATCCTACTAAACTACACTGTAGCAGTTACAGATCCATGCAGCTATGGGCCTCCATCCTACTAAACTAAACTACACTGTAGCAGTTACAGACCCATACAGCTATGGAGCCTCCATCCTACTAAACTACACTGCAGAAGTTATATCCATGCAGCTATGGAGCCTCCATCCTACTAAACTACACTGTAGCAGTTACAGATCCATACAGCTACGGGCCTCCATCCTACTAAACTAACCTACATTGTAGCAGTTACAGATCCATAAAGCTATAGAGCCTCCATCCTACTAAACTAACCTACACTGTAGCAGTTACAGATCCATGCAGCTATGGGCCTCCATCCGAATAAAACTACACTGTAGCAGTTACAGATCCATACAGCTATGGAGCCTACATCCTACTAAACTACACTGCAGCAGTTATAGATCCATACAGCTATGGAGCCTCAATCCTACTAAGTAAAAACACTAACAGTTACAGATCCATACAGCTATGGAGCCTCCATCCTACTACACTACACTGTAGCAGTTACAGACCCATACAGCTATGGAGCCTCAATCCTACTAGAATAAACTACACTGTAGCAGTTACAGATCCATGCAGCTATGGAGCCTCCATCCTACTAAACTACACTGTAGCAGTTACAAATCCATACAGCTACGGGCCTCCATCCTACTAAACTACACTGTAGCAGTTACAGACCCATACAGCCTCCATACTACTAAACTACACTGTAGCAGTTACAAATCCATACAGCTATGGAGCCTCCATCCTATTAAACTACACGGCAACAGTTATAGATCCATGCAGCTATGGAGCCTCCATCCTACTAAACTACACTGTAGCAGTTACAAATCCATACAGCTATGGAGCCTCCATCCTACTAAACTACACTGCAGCAGTTATAGATCCATGCAGCTATGGAGCCTCCATCCTACTAAACTACACTGCAGCAGTTATAGATCCATACAGCTATGGAGCATCTATCCTACTAAGTAAAAACACTGTAACAGTTACAGATCCATACAGCTATGGAGCCTCCATCCTACTAAACTACACTGTAGCAGTTACAGACCCATACAGCCTCCATCCTACTAAACTACACTGTAGCAGTTACACATCCATACAGCTACGGGCCTCCATCCTACTAAACTACACTGTAGCAGTTACAGACCCATACAGCCTCCATCCTACTAAACTACACTGTAGCAGTTACAGATCCATACAGCTATGGCCCTCAATCCGAAGAAAACTACACTGTTATGGTTCCTCCATCTGAAGAAAACTACACTGTAGCAGTTACAGATCCATACAGCTATGGAGCCTCCATCCTACTAAACTACACTGTAGCAGTTACAAATCCATACAGCTATGGGCCTCAATCCGAAGAAAACTACACTGTTATGGTTCCTCCATCTGAAGAAAACTACACTGTAGCAGTTACAGATCCATGCAGCTATGGAGCCCCCATCCTACTAAACTACACTGTAGCAGTAACAGATCCATACAGCTATGGAGCCTCCATCCTACTAAACTACACAGTAGCAGTTACAGATCCATACCGCTATGGCACCTCCATCCTACTAAACTACACAGTAGCAGTTACAGATCCATGCAGCTATGGAGCCTCCATCCTACTAAACTAAACTACACAGTAGCAGTTACAGATCCATACCGCTATGGAGCCTCCATCCTACTAAACTACACTGTAGCAGTTACATATCCATACAGTGATGGGCCTCCATCCGAAGAAAACTACACTGTAGCAATTACAGAACCGTACAGCTATTGCACCTCCATCCTTCTAAACTACACTATAGCAATTACATATCCATACAGCTATGGAGCCTCTATCCTACTAAACTACACTGTAGCAATTACAGATCCATACAGGTATGGAGCCTCCATCCTACTAAACTACACTGTAGCAGTTGCAGATCCATACAGCTATGGGGCCTCCATCTTACCAAACTACACTGGAGCAGTTATATCCATGCAGCTATGGAGCCTCCATCCTACTAAACTACACTGTAGCAGTTACAGATCCATACAGCTATGGTGCCTCCATCCTACTAAACTAAACTACACTGTAGAAGTTACAGATCCATGCAGCTATGGGCCTCCATCCTACTAAACTAAACTGCAGCAGTTATAGATCCATACAGCTACAGAGCCCCCATCCTACTAAACTACACTGTAGCAATTAGAGCCGTACAGCTATTGTGCCTCCATCCTACTAAACTACACTGTAGCAGTTACAGATCCATACAGGTATGGAGCCTCCATCCTACTAAACTACACTGTGGCAGATACAAATCCATACAGCTATGGAGCCTCCATCCTACTAAACTACACTGCAACAGTTATAGATCCATGCAGCTATGGAGCCTCCATCCTACTAAACTACACTGTAGCAGTTACAAATCCATACAGCTATGGAGCCTCTATCCTACTAAGTAAAAAACACTGTAACAGTTACAGATCCATACAGCTATGGACCCTCCATCCTACTAAACTACACTGTAGCAGTTACAGACCCATACAGCCTCCATCCTACTAAACTACACTGTAGCAGTTACAGACCCATACAGCTATGGAGCCTCCATCCTATTAAACTACACTGCAACAGTTATAGATCCATGCAGCTATGGAGCCTCCATCCTACTAAACTACACTGTAGCAGTTACAGACCCATACAGCTATGGAGCCTCCATCCTATTAAACTACACTGCAGCAGTTATAGATCCATGCAGCTATGGAGCCTTCATCCTACTAAACTACACTGCAGCAGTTATAGATCCATACAGCTATGGAGCCTCTATCCTACTAAGTAAAAAACGCTGTAACAGTTACAGATCCATACAGCTATGGACCCTCCATCCTACTAAACTACACTGTAGCAGTTATAGACCCATACAGCTATGGAGCCTCCATCCTACTAAACTAAACTACACTGTAGCAGTTACAGATCCATGCAGCTATGGAGCCTCCATCCTACTAAACTACACTGTAGCAGTTACAGACCCATAGAGACTCCATCCTACTAAACTACACTGTAGCAGTTACAGACCCATACAGCCTCCATCCTACTAAACTACACTGTAGCAGTTACAAATCCATACAGCTATGGAGCCTCCATCCTACTAAACTACACTGTAGCAGTTACAGATCCATGCAGCTATGGGCCTCCATCCTACTAAACTAAACTACACTGTAGCAGTTACAGACCCATACAGCTATGGAGCATCCATCCTACTAAACTACACTGCAGAAGTTATATCCATGCAGCTATGGAGCCTCCATCCTACTAAACTACACTGTAGCAGTTACAGATCCATACAGCTACGGGCCTCCATCCTACTAAACTAACCTACATTGTAGCAGTTACAGATCCATAAAGCTATAGAGCCTCCATCCTACTAAACTAACCTACACTGTAGCAGTTACAGATCCATGCAGCTATGGGCCTCCATCCGAATAAAACTACACTGTAGCAGTTACAGATCCATACAGCTATGGAGCCTACATCCTACTAAACTACACTGCAGCAGTTATAGATCCATACAGCTATGGAGCCTCCATCCTACTAAACTACACTGTAGCAGTTACAGATCCATAAAGCTATAGATCCTCCATCCTACTAAACTAAACTACACTGTAGCAGTTACAGATCCATACAGCTACAGAGCCCCCATCCTACTAAACTACACTGTAGCAATTAGAGCCGTACAGCTATTGTGCCTCCATCCTACTAAACTACACTGTAGCAGTTACAGATCCATACAGGTATGGAGCCTCCATCCTACTAAACTACACTGTAGCAGATACAAATCCATACAGCTATGGAGCCTCCATCCTACTAAACTACACTGCAACAGTTATAGATCCATGCAGCTATGGAGCCTCCATCCTACTAAACTACACTGTAGCAGTTACAAATCCATACAGCTATGGAGCCTCTATCCTACTAAGTAAAAACACTGTAACAGTTACAGATCCATACAGCTATGGACCCTCCATCCTACTAAACTACACTGTAGCAGTTACAGACCCATACAGCCTCCATCCTACTAAACTACACTGTAGCAGTTACAGACCCATACAGCTATGGAGCCTCCATCCTATTAAACTACACTGCAACAGTTATAGATCCGTGCAGCTATGGAGCCTCCATCCTACTAAACTACACTGTAGCAGTTACAGACCCATACAGCTATGGAGCCTCCATCCTATTAAACTACACTGCAGCAGTTATAAATCCATGCAGCTATGGAGCCTTCATCCTACTAAACTACACTGCAGCAGTTATAGATCCATACAGCTATGGAGCCTCTATCCTACTAAGTAAAAAACGCTGTAACAGTTACAGATCCATACAGCTATGGACCCTCCATCCTACTAAACTACACTGTAGCAGTTATAGACCCATACAGCTATGGAGCCTCCATCCTACTAAACTAAACTACACTGTAGCAGTTACAGATCCATGCAGCTATGGAGCCTCCATCCTACTAAACTACACTGTAGCAGTTACAGACCCATACAGACTCCATCCTACTAAACTACACTGTAGCAGTTACAGACCCATACAGCCTCCATCCTACTAAACTACACTGTAGCAGTTACAAATCCATACAGCTATGGAGCCTCCATCCTACTAAACTACACTGTAGCAGTTACAGATCCATGCAGCTATGGGCCTCCATCCTACTAAACTAAACTACACTGTAGCAGTTACAGACCCATACAGCTATGGAGCCTCCATCCTACTAAACTACACTGCAGAAGTTATATCCATGCAGCTATGGAGCCTCCATCCTACTAAACTACACTGTAGCAGTTACAGATCCATACAGCTACGGGCCTCCATCCTACTAAACTAACCTACATTGTAGCAGTTACAGATCCATAAAGCTATAGAGCCTCCATCCTACTAAACTAACCTACACTGTAGCAGTTACAGATCCATGCAGCTATGGGCCTCCATCCGAATAAAACTACACTGTAGCAGTTACAGATCCATACAGCTATGGAGCCTACATCCTACTAAACTACACTGCAGCAGTTATAGATCCATACAGCTATGGAGCCTCAATCCTACTAAGTAAAAACACTAACAGTTACAGATCCATACAGCTATGGAGCCTCCATCCTACTACACTACACTGTAGCAGTTACAGACCCATACAGCTATGGAGCCTCAATCCTACTAGAATAAACTACACTGTAGCAGTTACAGATCCATGCAGCTATGGAGCCTCCATCCTACTAAACTACACTGTAGCAGTTACAAATCCATACAGCTACGGGCCTCCATCCTACTAAACTACACTGTAGCAGTTACAGACCCATACAGCCTCCATACTACTAAACTACACTGTAGCAGTTACAAATCCATACAGCTATGGAGCCTCCATCCTATTAAACTACACGGCAACAGTTATAGATCCATGCAGCTATGGAGCCTCCATCCTACTAAACTACACTGTAGCAGTTACAAATCCATACAGCTATGGAGCCTCCATCCTACTAAACTACACTGCAGCAGTTATAGATCCATGCAGCTATGGAGCCTCCATCCTACTAAACTACACTGCAGCAGTTATAGATCCATACAGCTATGGAGCATCTATCCTACTAAGTAAAAACACTGTAACAGTTACAGATCCATACAGCTATGGAGCCTCCATCCTACTAAACTACACTGTAGCAGTTACAGACCCATACAGCCTCCATCTTACTAAACTACACTGCAGCAGTTATATCCATACAGCTATGGGGCCTCCATCTTACTAAACTACACTGCAGCAGTTATATCCATGCAGCTATGGAGCCTCCATCCTACTAAACTACACTGTAGCAGTTACAGATCCATACAGCTATGGTGCCTCCATCCTACTAAACTAAACTACACTGTAGCAGTTACAGATCCATGCAGCTATGGGCCTCCATCCAAATTAAACTACACTGTAGCAGTTACGGATCCATACATCTACAGAGCCCCCATCCTACTAAATTACACTGTAGCAGTTACAGAGCCATACAGCTATGGAGCCTCCATCCTACTAAACTACACTGCAACAGTTATAGATCCATGCAGCTATGGAGCCTCCATCCTACTAAACTAAACTACACTGTAGCAGTTACAGATCCATGCAGCTATGGAGCCTCCATCCTACTAAACTACACTGTAGCAGTTACAGACCCATACAGCTATGGAGCCTCCATCCTACTAAACTAAACTACACTGTAGCAGTTACAGACCCATACAGCTATGGAGCCTCCATCCTACTAAACTAAACTACACTGTAGCAGTTACAGATCCATGCAGCTATGGAGCCTCCATCCTACTAAACTACACTGTAGCAGTTACAAATCCATACAGCTACGGGCCTCCATCCTACTAAACTACACTGTAGCAGTTACAGACCCATACAGCCTCCATCCTACTAAACTACACTGTAGCAGTTACAAATCCATTCAGCTATGGAGCCTCCATCCTACTAAACTACACTGTAGCAGTTACAGATCCATACAGCTACGGGCCTCCATCTGAAGAAAACTACACTGTAGCAGTTATAGATCCATACAGCTATAGAGCCTCCACCCTACTAAACTACAATGTAACAGTTACAGATCCGTACAACTATGGGCCTCCATCCTACTAAACTACACTGTAGCAGTTACAGATCCATACAGCTACAGAGCCCCCATCATACTAAACTACACTGAAACAATTACAGATCCATACAGCTATGGTGCCTCCACCCGAAGAAACCTACACTGCCCGAGTTATGCTTACACACAGGTGTTCGGAGCATGCTGCATAGTTAATTAGCTGACCTCTTGTTTTCCGTCTGTTTTCTATAAACAAGTGATTGACAAGGGCTATATTTATACTGCCTACCCTTTAAGTGTTCAATGAGGTGACAGTTAGACTGGAGTGTCACTTTAAGTACATGTGTTCCTCCTCCCCAGTCACTGTAAGTCTCTCCATTCATCCCATTGTCATTCTATGAACAATGACATTCAGGACAAATCAGCTACACATTCTGAAAAGCAAAGGTTCCTGGAGGATCCTTTAGGGTTTCTTCAAATTGAAACTGTGAGGGAACCCCTATAAGTTCTTCAAAGAACCATTTAAAAGGGTTCTCTTTTAACTACCCCCCTCCTATTATTATTATTATTAATAATATGCAGAACAATAACACAATATATTAGTTGTCAGTGTTGATTATGATTTTAATGGCAAAGCAGAATAAAAAAAGATGAGGTATACCGAGCCCCAAGTCCAAAGGGTATATCCTCTGGCGTGTTGATGTTAATGTGTTGATGTTCTCCCTATCCATAGCCAGAATGATTTTGCAGTGCATGGTGATAACAGGTTTCCTGTTATAGTCATCAGAGGTGTAGGGAGGGTGGAGTCTGTGAATCCAAAAATAGTAATTATACAGATTTTTAACAAAACATGCACACGACAGTATTCATACCTTGGTTTTTGTGGTGAATGTGAATGGGGGAAAAAAAGTTTGATAATGGTTTTCATACACATACCTTGTCCATAATGTAGAGGCCTCTGGGATTTTCATTGAAGAGGTAAGGGAGGAGGATGATGGCTGCTGTGACTGAGTCCTATAAGGGTTTAGAGAAACCAAAATAAACTGTAGATGATACATGTGATCTGCACAACATACAGTGCCTTGCGAAAGTATTCGGCCCCCTTAAACTTTGCTACCTTTTGCCACATTTCAGGCTTCAAACATAAAGATATAAAAACTGTATTTTTTTGTGAAGAATCAACAACAAGTGGGACACAATTATGAAGTGGAACGACATTTATTGGATATTTCAAACTTTTTTAACAAATCAAAAACCTAAAAATTGGGCGTGCAAAATTATTCAGCCCCTTTACTTTCAGTGCAGCAAACTCTCTCCAGAAGTTCAGTGAGGATCTCTGAATGATCCAATGTTAACCTAAATGACTAATGATGATAAATACAATCCACCTGTGTGTAATCAAGTCTCCGTATAAATGCACCTGCACTGTGATAGTCTCAGAGGTCCGTTAAAAGTGCAGAGAGCATCATGAAGAACAAGGAACACACCAGGCAGGTCCGAGATACTGTTGTGAAGAAGTTTAAAGCCGGATTTGGATACAAAAAGATTTCCCAAGCTTTAAACATCCCAAGGAGCACTGTGCAAGTGATAATATTGAAATGGAAAGAGTATCAGACCACTGCAAATCTACCAAGACCTGGCCGTCCCTCTAAACTTTCAGCTCATACAAGGAGAAGACTGATCAGAGATGCAGCCAAGAGGCCCATGATCACTCTGGATGAACTGCAGAGATCTACAGCTGAGGTGGGAGACTCTGTCCATAGGACAACAATCAGTTGTATATTGCACAAATCTGGCCTTTATGGAAGAGTGGCAAGAAAGCCATTTCTTAAAGATATCCATAAAAAGTGTTGTTTAAAGTTTGCCACAAGCCACCTGGGAGACACACCAAACATGTGGAAGAAGGTGCTCTGGTCAGATGAAACCAAAATTGAACTTTTTGGCAACAATGCAAAACGTTATGTTTGGCGTAAAAGCAACACAGCGCATCACCCTGAACACACCATCCCCACTGTCAAACATGGTGGTGGCAGCATCATGGTTTGGGCCTGCTTTTCTTCAGCAGGGACAGGGAAGATGGTTAAAATTGATGGGAAGATGGATGGAGCCAAATACAGGACCATTCTGGAAGAAAACCTGATGGAGTCTACAAAAGATCTGAGACTGGGACAGAGATTTGTCTTCCAACAAGACAATGATCCAAAACATAAAGCAAAATCTACAATGGAATGGTTCAAAAATAAACATATCCAGGTGTTAGAATGGCCAAGTCAAAGTCCAGACCTGAATCCAATCGAGAATCTGTGGAAAGAACTGAAAACTGCTGTTCACAAATGCTCTCCATCCAACCTCACTGAGCTCGAGCTGTTTTGCAAGGAGGAATGGGAAAGAATTTCAGTCTCTCGATGTGCACAACTGATAGAGACATACCCCAAGCGACTTACAGCTGTAATCGCAGCAAAAGGTGGCGCTACAAAGTATTAACTTAAGGGGGCTGAATAATTTTGCACGCCCAATTTTTCAGTTTTTGATTTGTTAAAAAAGTTTGAAATATCCAATAAATGTCGTTCCACTTCATGATTGTGTCCCACTTGTTGTTGATTCTTCACAAAAAAATACAGTTTTATATCTTTATGTTTGAAGCCTGAAATGTGCCAAAAGGTCGCAAAGTTCAAGGGGGCCGAATACTTTCGCAAGGCACTGAACCAATACCATATATACCTTTGTGTGCCTCCTGGTCAGTATACCTGCAGACTCAGACACACAGCAGTGTGCAGTTCAGTCATCTGCACCCAATGCAGCTATTGCCTTTAACATATTCTTACCTCTTTGTCTACTGATATCCATTGAATTGTGTACATTTTGTTTTAGAAATAATTTTCAAATGGAGAAATTGTCAAACAACACTGCCATTTGTACAAATATGAAAATATAGATGGTATCATCATAAAACAACATATATTTAGATCATACAAGGGAGAAAGCTTTCCTTAAATTGAGGAGATCTTTACATTTTTCTGTTAAGTGCCTACAAATGCTGTCATCTCAAATTCAAATCCAAATGTTTCAGTTGGGCAGATAGGTTCCTGCAAGAACCCCCACCAACTAACAGGGTTCCTCGATGAAGCCCACCTCCTATGGGGGTTTTGGAATAACCTTTTGGGGGTATTTTTCAGTGCCAAGAACACTAAGATTCTTCAATTAACTTTTAGGATCTTAGAAGAACCCTTGTTGAATCCCTAATTTTTAGAGTGGGGTCAATATGAGTCAATGAGGGTCAAAGATTATACTGTAGACAAGCCTGTCTCTGGGACAAATGAGTTAACAGTCAAATATATCAGCCATTTCTTCCCCCTTTATTATTGTCATACAATGTATAGTCTCGGGGATATTGAATTACAATCCTGGGTAGTGAGGTCGAAACATTTATTCTTTTCATTCTCTCCTTCTGATCAGGGGGCTGAGCAGACCTGGGAGATCTGGTGAGGTGATGTCACCTGGTGAAGAAGAGCTTTACTTTTTCTTCTCAAGATTGCTGTGTTCCATTTTTCTAAATATGTTTGCTGTGTCAAACTATCACGGATGCTGTGTGATCAATTATTGAAGTGTGTAAAAGACGCAGGCAGCAAGGCAGCCCGGCAGGCCGAGGCAATTAGTGTTAGTTTAATTTTAGGGCTGTTTTTTTTTAAGTGGTTGCAACTTCTCGGCCAGGACCTCTCAACCTTGTTCTCAGCAGAGAGAAAGACGGAGAGAAAAGAAACAAGCGGCTGACTCATACATGAGAGTGTTTGCAGCCTGAGGAGAAAGAGATGGAGAGATGAGAAAGATTCTATAGTGCATGGATCTGACAGATGGAAACAATAGTTCCATCTGTGACATCTGAGAAACAAACACCATAATGGTATTCTCTGGATGACCCGGCTTCACAGAGAAACAAACACCATAATGGTATTCTCTGGATGACCCGGCTTCACAGAGAAACAAACACCATAATGGTATTCTCTGGATGACCCGGCTTCACAGAGAAACAAACACCATAATGGTATTCTCTGGATGACCCGGCTTCACAGAGAAACAAACACCATAACGGTATTCTCTGGATGACCCGGCTTCACAGAGAAACAAACACCATAATGGTATTCTCTGGATGACCCGGCTTCACAGAGAAACAAACACCATAACGGTATTCTCTGGATGACCCGGCTTCACAGAGAAACAAACACCATAATGGTATTCTCTGGATGACCCGGCTTCACAGAGAAACAAACACCATAACGGTATTCTCTGGATGACCCGGCTTCACAGAGAAACAAACACCATAACGGTATTCGGTATTCGTAACAACGGTATTTGTAACAACTGCTTGTAGAACTCTTTTTGTTCAGTTAAAAGATCCTTCAACTGTGATGGAGAGACACCACTGTCCTCAACGGTACTCCCGCCAGGTGTGGTCTTTGTCATGGTAGCTAGCAACGTAGGTTACGCTATTACTCCTCACAGTTCCAGACAGGGCAGGTCACGGGGAAGATTGAAAACAACAAAGAGCAGGGATATAGACAACCACAAACGCGGGACAATCCACGGTCCCAGATGTTACAAATCAAATCAAACGTTATTGGTTATGTACACAGATTAGCAGAGGTTACAGCAGGTGCAGCAATACAATACAGTACAATACCAATTCGCAAATACTCCAGAAAATCCAAAACAAGATAGACATAGAGTAAATGTGCCCACAATTAAGTTGCTGGAGTCTTTTTGATATAAATAAGGCAAGGTGAATAAAATGGAGGAACACGCCTGATATGAATGTATAGGCCTCAATCCACACCAAAGCAAAGCTCTATAATGGAAGGTCACAATGTTAGAGATGATGACTGAGTAATAACCCAAAGTTACTTAGGAGTAAACCAACTTGATTCTCTGCATGTCTGCAATATTGTGAAAAAAATCATAAGAATTATACAGTCCTCATTGACTACATCTTATATATATCAGATCTCAGGATACGACCCAGGTGGAGACAGTTCCAAATAACAAAACAAAACAGGGGTCAGGCAAACGACAGGTCAATGGCAGGCAGAGGTCAGTAACCCAGGTCAGAGTCCGTAAGGTACAGAAAGGCAGGCAGGCTCAGGATCAGGGCAGGCAGAATGTTCAAAAACCGGGAGAACTAGAAAACTGGGATCTAACGAGAAACAGGAGTATGGAAAAAACGCTGTTAGGCTTGACAAGACAAGGCGAACTGGCAACAGTCTGCTGCTCCTGAGTGGTGCAGTGGTCTAAGGCACTGCATCTCAGTGCAAGAGGCATCACTACAGTCCCTGGTTCGAATACACGCTGTATCACATCCGGCCGTGATTGGGAGTACCATAGGATGGCGCACAATTGACCCAGCTTTGTCTGGGTTTGGCCGGTGTAGGCCGTCATTATAAATAAGAATTTGTTATTAACTGACTTTCCTAGTTAAATAAAGGTTTTAAAAAACAACAACAGACAAACAGAAAACACAGGTATACATGCACAGGGGAAAATGGGTGACAAGCACAAAGACAGGTGAAACAGATCAGGGTGTGACAATATATATATTGTATGCAGTGTGACACTGATGTGGTGATTTACAATGTTGTGCAGTAGTATTTACTGATTGCTGGAAACCAGTGAACACAAATTGCACTCGTTTCTTATTTTGCTGCTATTGTAGCAAGTTCGTGTGGAATGTATCAGCCATGCATATCATTGTCATATTGCACATTATCACTCACTCACAACCAACAGAAAACATCAGCATGTCAACCATTTACACTGACATGTTAGTCATTTAGCAGACACTCTTATCCAGAGTGATTTACAGGAGCAATTAGGGGTTAAGCATAGAGATCCCTGAACTCTCAATGTTCTGGGATGGGGTGAACATGGTAGCCATAGTGGTCAGAGAGACATCCAAACCAGTCTAATTGGAATGAATGGCATTGTTTTACTATGCAGAAAAAAATATGAAGGAAAAAGGAAACCGCACACTGCTCTTGATAGTATCACTGATATTTAATACGTTTATGTATCGGCCTCATGGCCTTGTCAGAGCTTTTATGAATTAAAAAAAATGTGCAACCTTATGTAGACCTAGCCCCTCCCACATCCGTTCTACACATCGAATGGGGTTGAAGGCAAAAATAAATAAGTGCTACCAAATATATTAATATGCCATTCATAAATATTACAGAACTGAATAAATAAGACGTATGAAACACGTCTGTAAAAATCACAATGAGGACATAGCACAGAAATACTCTATTGCAGGGGGACAGCTTCCATCCTGAACCATTAAAAAGGGGACTTCCAAGAAGCCAATTTTTCAGACTGCGCCGTATATGCCACTCCACAGAGGAACATTCAAGGTATTCCCGTGATTGGCAGATAGCAGGTTGATTGGCATGTCGGACCCTGCGAACACAACCACCTACTAGCCTACAATAGCTACAATAGTTTAGACCGGTTTTATACCAATTTTCTGTATAAATAGCCTATAAAATATAAAGACCATAAATGTCAACATTTTTCTTTCTAGTGCTATCACATGATACAATATCAGTACTTGTTGCATTACAACTTGTCTAAATCCTGTCATCAACTGATTTCAGCCAGTGTCTGGCTGTGGATTAACTGCATTGTTTGAATGGAATGTTGGCATATTACCAGTTAATTTGAAAAATGCATAGTTTCATTCCTCTAAAACTGTCTGGCTAGCTAGGTAACAAACATACAGTGCAGATACATTCTTCAAATTCATTATTTTCAAATCAAAATCAGATAAAATTGTATTTGTCACATGCACCGGTTCAGGGTCAATGGGTACAGGTTCAGAGTCAATGTGCGGGGGCGCAGGTGTCGAGGTAATTATGTAAATGCAGGTAGAGTTATTAAAGTGGCTTTGCATAGATAATAAGAGAGAGTAGCTTCAGAGTGGGGGGTTTCTGGGATAATGGTGTTGATGTGAGCCATAACCAGCATTTCATGGCTACAGTCGTGAGTGCTACAGGTCGCTAGTCATTTAGGCAGGTTACCTTAATGTTCTTGGGCACAGGGACTATGGTGGCCTGCTTGAAACATGTAGGCATTACAGACTGGGTCAGGGAGTAGTTGAAAGTGTCAGTGAAGACAATTGCCAGTTGGTCAGCGTGTGCTCGGAGTACAGTCGTGGCCAAAAGATTTGAGAATGACACAAATATTAATTTCCACAAAGTTGGCTGCCTCAGTGTCTTTAGATATTTTTTTTATCAGATGTTACTATTAAATACTGATTTATAATTATAAGCATTTCATAAGTGTCAAAGGCTTTTATTGACAATTACATGAAGTTGATGCAAAGAGTCAATATTTGCAGGTTGACCCTTCTTTTTCAAGACCTCTGCAATCTGCCCTGGCATGCTGTCAAAAAACAGGGCGGCAGGGTAGCCTAGTGGTTAGAGCATTGGACTAGTAACCGAAAGGTTACAAGGTACAAAATCTGTCGTTCTGCCCCTAAACAGGCAGTTAACCCACTGTTCCTAGGCCGTCATTGAAAATAAGAATTTGTTCTTAACTGACTTGCCTAGTAAAATAAAGGTCAAATTAAAATTAACTTCTGGGCCACATCCTGACTGATGGCAGCCTTGCATGACAAATTCTTGGAGATTGTCAGAATTTGTGGGTTTTTGTTTGTCCACCCGTCTCTTGAGGATTGACCACAAGTTCTCAATTCGATTAATGTCTGGGGAGATTCCTGGCCATGTACCCAAAATATCTATTTTTTGTTCCCCGAGCCACCCAGTTATCACTTTTGCCTTATAACAAGGTGCTCCATCATGCTGGAAAAGGCATTGTTTGTCACCAAACTGTTCCTGGATGGTTGGGAGAAGTTGCTCTCGGAGGATGTGTTGGTACCATTCTTTATTCATATCTGTGTTCTTAGGCAAAATTGTGAGCCACTCCCTTGGCTAAGAAGCAACCCCACACATGAATGGTCTCAGGATGCTTTACTGTTGGCATGACACAGGACTGATGGTAGCGCTCACCTTGTCTTCTCCGGAAAAGCTTTCTTTCCGGATGCACCTCAGCAGTCCAATCCCTGTACCTTCTGCAGAATATCAGTCTGTCCCTGATGTTATTCCTGGAGAGAAGTGGCTTCTTTGCTGCACTTCTTGACACCAGGCCATCCTCCAAAAGTCATTGCCTCACTGTGCATGCAGATGCACTCACACCTGCCTGCTGCCATTCCTGAGCAAGCTCTGTACTGGTGGTGCCCCGATCCCGCAGCTGAATCAACTTTAGGAGACGGTCCTGGAGCTTCCTGGACTTTCTTGGGCACTCTGAAACCTTCTTCACAACAATTGAACTGCCCTCTTTGAAGATCTTGATGATTCGATAAATGATTGATTTAGGTGCAATCTTACTGGCAGCAATATCCTTACCTGTGAAGTCCTTTCTGTGCAAGGCAATGATGACAGCACGTGTTTCCTTGCAGGTAACCATGGTTGACAGAGGAAGAACAACGATTCCAAGCACCATCCTCCTTTTGAAGCTTCCAGTCTGTTATTTGAACTCAGTCAGCATGACAGAGTGATCTCCAGCCTTGTCCTCATCAACACTCACACCTGTGTTAATGAACATGATGTCAGTTGGTCCTTTTGTGGCAGGGCTGAAATGCAGTGTAAATGTTTTTGGGGGATTCAGTTCATTTGCATGGCAAAGAGGGACTTTGCAATTAATTGCAATTCATCTGATCACTCTTCATAACATTCTGGAGTATATGCAAATCGCCATCATACAAACTGAGGCAGCAGCCTTTGTGAAAATGAAAATGAATATTTGTGTCATTCTCAAAATTTTTGACCACGACTGTACACGTCTTGGTAATCCGTCTGACCCAGCGGCCTTGTGAATGTTGGCCTGTTAAAAGGTTTTACTCACATCGGCTGCGATGAGCGTGATCACACAGTCATCCGGACCAGCGGATGCTCTCATGCATGTTTCAGTGTTACTTGCCTCGAAGCGAGCATAGAAGTTATTCAGCTTGTCTGGTAGGCTTGTGTCACTGGGCAGCTCTTTGTTGTGCTTCCCTTTTTAGTCTATAATAGTTTGCAAGCCCTGCCACGCTCGGCACGAGCGTCGGAGCGGGTGTAGTACAATTCAATCTTAGTCCTGTATTGACGCATTGCCTGTTTCATGGTTCGTAGGAGGGCATAGCGGGATTTCTTATAAGCGGATTTCTTATAAGCTGCCGATAAGACGGCAGCCCTACCCTCCGGCGCCATCGTCAGCTCAGGCTGACTTAATAATTAAGCAATTCATTTTACACTATCTTATCACAGCACTGGCAAACCATGGTTGACTAACTCCCTGACCAAAATGGCTGACCTTAATCCCATCATAACAAGGTTCGTGTACATTCTAGTATTATAATTCCTAATTCTATGAGGTTACGCGCCTTTCTCAAGGGCACATTGACAGATTTTTCACCTAGTTGGCTCAGAGATTCAACCCAGCGACCTTTCGCTGAAAAAGAAGTGAAAATGAAGCATTGACTCCCTTTGTTGTCTTGAAAGAATGAGGCTCCATGGAAATTAATCTCTTAGAGGACGTCTTAGCTCTCTTTGATTCATATTCCATGTGAAATCGTTCACGATTTCTTATTGAACACCAAGGCTCAGACTGACATAATGAATAAGTGATTGTCTTTCATCAGCATTGATCCTTCATTTCTAAGCTTTACTAGCAATCAATATCAATACTATTACACTATTACTACCTTACCTCAAAATATGAGTGAATAAATACACTACATGATCAAATGCTCCAGAGTCCTATGGCAGAGCGCTTTACACCACTCCAGCTGACGCTTACCATTGGGCATGGTGATCTTAGGCTTGTGTGAATCTGCTCGGCCATGGAAACCCATTTCATGAAGCTCCAGACAAACAGTTATTGTCCTCACATTGCTTCCAGAGGCAGTTTGGAACTCAGTAGTGAGTGTTGCAAACGACGACAGATGATTTTTACTCATTACGGGCTTCAGCACTCGGCAGTCCCGTTCTGAGAGCTTGTGAGGCCTACCACTTTGCTGCTAAGCCGATGTTGCTCCGAGATGTTTCCACTTCACAATAACAGCACTTACAGTTGACCGGGGCAGCTCTAGCAGGGAAGAAGTTTGACAAAATGACTTGTTGGAAAGGTGGAATCCTATGATGGTGCCACGTTGAAAGTCACTGAGCTCTTGACTACGGACCAATCTAAGGTCAGTGTTTGTCAATGGAGATTGCATGTCTGTGTGCTCGATTTAATACACCTGTCAGCAACATGTGTAGCTGAAATAGACAAATCAACTAACTTGAAGGGGTGTCCACATACTATTGTAGATATAGTGTACATTGACATCCAAATGTTCCACTCCAGCAATTGCTGTGGCAGGTGGGGAGGAATTACAATGTTCTATGGTTCCATTTTCAATGACACACCACTTCTATCTAGAAGATAGTAGACCTGGCTGAGTGCTGAATGCTGCTATAGAGAGGATAGTAGACCTGGCTGAGTGCTGAATGCTGCTACAGAGAGGATAGTAGACCTGGCTGAGTGCTGAATGCTGCTATAGAGAGGATAGTAGACCTGGCTGAGTGCTGAATGCTGCTATAGAGAGGATAGTAGACCTGGCTGAGTGCTGAATGCTGCTATAGAGAGGATAGTAGACCTGGCTGAGTGCTGAATGCTGCTATAGAGAGGATAGTAGACCTGGCTGAGTGCTGAATGCTGCTATAGAGAGGATAGTAGACCTGGCTGAGTGCTGAATGCTGCTATAGAGAGGATAGTAGACCTGGCTGAGTGCTGAATGCTGCTATAGAGAGGATAGTAGACCTGGCTGAGTGCTTCTATAGAAGATAGTAGACTGGCTGAGTGCTGAATGCTATAGAGAGGATAGTAGACCTGGCTGAGTGCTTCTATCTAGAAGATAGTAGACCTGGCTGAGTGCTGAATGCTGCTATAGAGAGGATAGTAGACCTGGCTGGCTTCTATCTAGAGGATAGTAGACCTGGCTGAGTGCTGAATGCTGCTATAGAGAGGATAGTAGACCTGGCTGAGTGCTGAATGCTGCTATAGAGAGGATAGTAGACCTGGCTGAGTGCTGAATGCTGCTATAGAGAGGATAGTAGACCTGGCTGAGTGCTTCTATCTAGAAGATAGTAGACCTGGCTGAGTGCTGAATGCTGCTATAGAGAGGATAGTAGACCTGGCTGAGTGCTGAGTGCTTCTATCTAGAAGATAGTAGACCTGGCTGAGTGCTGAATGCTGCTATAGAGAGGATAGTAGACCTGGCTGAGTGCTTCTATCTAGAAGATAGTAGACCTGGCTGAGTGCTGAATGCTGCTATAGAGAGGATAGTAGACCTGGCTGAGTGCTGAGTGCTTCTATCTAGAAGATAGTAGACCTGGCTGAGTGCTGAATGCTGCTATAGAGAGGATAGTAGACCTGGCTGAGTGCTGAATGCTGCTATAGAGAGGATAGTAGACCTGGCTGAGTGCTGAATGCTGCTATAGAGAGGATAGTAGACCTGGCTGAGTGCTGAATGCTGCTATAGAGAGGATAGTAGACCTGGCTGAGTGCTGAATGCTGCTATAGAGAGGATAGTAGACCTGGCTGAGTGCTTCTATCTAGAAGATAGTAGACCTGGCTGAGTGCTGAATGCTGCTATAGAGAGGATAGTAGACCTGGCTGAGTGCTGAGTGCTTCTATCTAGAAGATAGTAGACCTGGCTGAGTGCTGAATGCTGCTATAGAGAGGATAGTAGACCTGGCTGAGTGCTTCTATCTAGAAGATAGTAGACCTGGCTGAGTGCTGAATGCTGCTATAGAGAGGATAGTAGACCTGGCTGAGTGCTGAGTGCTTCTATCTAGAAGATAGTAGACCTGGCTGAGTGCTGAATGCTGCTATAGAGAGGATAGTAGACCTGGCTGAGTGCTGAATGCTGCTATAGAGAGGATAGTAGACCTGGCTGAGTGCTGAATGCTGCTATAGAGAGGATAGTAGACCTGGCTGAGTGCTGAATGCTGCTATAGAGAGGATAGTAGACCTGGCTGAGTGCTGAATGCTGCTATAGAGAGGATAGTAGACCTGGCTGAGTGCTGAATGCTGCTATAGAGAGGATAGTAGACCTGGCTGAGTGCTGAATGCTGCTATAGAGAGGATAGTAGACCTGGCTGAGTGCTGAGTGCTTCTATCTAGAAGATAGTAGACCTGGCTGAGTGCTGAATGCTGCTATAGAGAGGATAGTAGACCTGGCTGAGTGCTGAATGCTGCTATAGAGAGGATAGTAGACCTGGCTGAGTGCTGAATGCTGCTATAGAGAGGATAGTAGACCTGGCTGAGTGCTGAATGCTGCTACAGAGAGGATAGTAGACCTGGCAGAGTGCTGAATGCTGCTATAGAGAGGATAGTAGACCTGGCTGAATGCTGCTATAGAGAGGATAGTAGACCTGGCTGAGTGCTGAATGCTGCTATAGAGAGGATAGTAGACCTGGCTGAGTGCTGAATGCTGCTATAGAGAGGATAGTAGACCTGGCTGAGTGCTGAATGCTGCTATAGAGAGGATAGTAGACTTGGCTGAGTGCTGAATGCTGCTATAGAGAGGATAGTAGACCTGGCTGAATGCTGCTATAGAGAGGATAGTAGACCTGGCTGAATGCTGCTATAGAGAGGATAGTAGACCTGGCTGAGTGCTTCTATCTAGAGGATAGTAGACCTGGCTGAGTGCTGAATGCTGCTATAGAGAGGATAGTAGACCTGGCTGAGTGCTGAATGCTGCTATAGAGAGGATAGTAGACCTGGCTGAGTGCTGAATGCTGCTATAGAGAGGATAGTAGACCTGGCTGAGTGCTTCTATCTAGAGGATAGTAGACCTGGCTGAGTGCTGAATGCTGCTATAGAGAGGATAGTAGACCTGGCTGAGTGCTGAATGCTGCTATAGAGAGGATAGTAGACCTGGCTGAGTGCTGAATGCTGCTATAGAGAGGATAGTAGACCTGGCTGAGTGCTTCTATCTAGAAGATAGTAGACCTGGCTGAGTGCTGAATGCTGCTATAGAGAGGATAGTAGACCTGGCTGAGTGCTGAGTGCTTCTATCTAGAAGATAGTAGACCTGGCTGAGTGCTGAATGCTGCTATAGAGAGGATAGTAGACCTGGCTGAGTGCTTCTATCTAGAGGATAGTAGACCTGGCTGAGTGCTGAATGCTGCTATAGAGAGAATAGTAGACCTGGCTGAGTGCTTCTATCTAGAGGATAGTAGACCTGGCTGAGTGCTGAATGCTGCTATAGAGAGGATAGTAGACCTGGCTGAGTGCTGAATGCTGCTATAGAGAGGATAGTAGACCTGGCTGAGGGCTTCTATCTAGAGGATAGTAGACCTGGCTGAGTGCTGAATGCTGCTATAGAGAGGATAGTAGACCTGGCTGAGTGCTGAATGCTGCTATAGAGAGGATAGTAGACCTGGCGTAGTGCTTCTATCTAGAAGATAGTAGACCTGGCTGAGTGCTGAATGCTGCTATAGAGAGGATAGTAGACCTGGCTGAGTGCTGAGTGCTTCTATCTAGAAGATAGTAGACTTGGCTGAGTGCTGAATGCTGCTATAGAGAGGATAGTAGACCTGGCTGAGTGCTGAATGCTGCTATAGAGAGGATAGTAGACCTGGCTGAGTGCTGAATGCTGCTATAGAGAGGATAGTAGACCTGGCTGAGTGCTTCTATCTAGAAGATAGTAGACCTGGCTGAGTGCTGAATGCTGCTATAGAGAGGATAGTAGACCTGGCTGAGTGCTGAGTGCTTCTATCTAGAAGATAGTAGACCTGGCTGAGTGCTGAATGCTGCTATAGAGAGGATAGTAGACCTGGCTGAGTGCTGAGTGCTTCTATCTAGAAGATAGTAGACCTGGCTGAGTGCTGAATGCTGCTATAGAGAGGATAGTAGACCTGGCTGAGTGCTGAATGCTGCTATAGAGAGGATAGTAGACCTGGCTGAGTGCTGAATGCTGCTATAGAGAGGATAGTAGACCTGGCTGAGTGCTGAATGCTGCTATAGAGAGGATAGTAGACCTGGCTGAGTGCTGAATGCTGCTATAGAGAGGATAGTAGACCTGGCTGAGTGCTGAATGCTGCTATAGAGAGGATAGTAGACCTGGCTGAGTGCTGAATGCTGCTATAGAGAGGATAGTAGACCTGGCTGAGTGCTGAATGCTTCTATCTAGAAGATAGTAGACCTGGCTGAGTGCTGAGTGCTTCTATCTAGAAGATAGTAGACCTGGCTGAGTGCTGAATGCTGCTATAGAGAGGATAGTAGACCTGGCTGAGTGCTGAATGCTGCTACAGAGAGGATAGTAGACCTGGCAGAGTGCTGAATGCTGCTATAGAGAGGATAGTAGACCTGGCTGAATGCTGCTATAGAGAGGATAGTAGACCTGGCTGAGTGCTGAATGCTGCTATAGAGAGGATAGTAGACCTGGCTGAGTGCTGAATGCTGCTATAGAGAGGATAGTAGACCTGGCTGAGTGCTGAATGCTGCTATAGAGAGGATAGTAGACCTGGCTGAGTGCTGAATGCTGCTATAGAGAGGATAGTAGACCTGGCTGAGTGCTGAATGCTGCTATAGAGAGGATAGTAGACCTGGCTGAATGCTGCTATAGAGAGGATAGTAGACCTGGCTGAATGCTGCTATAGAGAGGATAGTAGACCTGGCTGAGTGCTTCTATCTAGAAGATAGTAGACCTGGCTGAGTGCTGAATGCTGCTATAGAGAGGATAGTAGACCTGGCTGAGTGCTGAATGCTGCTATAGAGAGGATAGTAGACCTGGCTGAGTGCTGAGTGCTTCTCTCTAGAAGATAGTAGACCTGGCTGAGTGCTGAATGCTGCTATAGAGAGGATAGTAGACCTGGCTGAGTGCTGAATGCTGCTATAGAGAGGATAGTAGACCTGGCTGAGTGCTTCTATCTAGAGGATAGTAGACCTGGCTGAGTGCTGAATGCTGCTATAGAGAGGATAGTAGACCTGGCTGAGTGCTGAATGCTGCTATAGAGAGGATAGTAGACCTGGCTGAGTGCTGAATGCTGCTATAGAGAGGATAGTAGACCTGGCTGAGTGCTGAATGCTGCTATAGAGAGGATAGTAGACCTGGCTGAGTGCTGAATGCTGCTATAGAGAGGATAGTAGACCTGGCTGAGTGCTGAATGCTGCTATAGAGAGGATAGTAGACCTGGCTGAGTGCTGAATGCTGCTATAGAGAGGATAGTAGACCTGGCTGAATGCTGCTATAGAGAGGATAGTAGACCCTGAGTGCTGAATGCTGCTATAGAGAGGATAGTAGACCTGGCTGAGTGCTGAATTCTATAGAGAGGATAGTAGACCTGGCTGAGTGCTGAATGCTGCTATAGAGAGGATAGTAGACCTGGCTGAGTGCTGAATGCTGCTATAGAGAGGATAGTAGACCTGGCTGAGTGCTGAATGCTGCTATAGAGAGGATAGTAGACCTGGCTGAGTGCTTCTATCTAGAGGATAGTAGACCTGGCTGAGTGCTGAATGCTGCTATAGAGAGGATAGTAGACCCTGTGCTGAATGTGCTAGTAGACCTGGCTGAGTGCTGAATGCTGCTATAGAGAGGATAGTAGACCTGGCTGAGTGCTTCTATCTAGAAGATAGTAGACCTGGCTGAGTGCTGAATGCTGCTATAGAGAGGATAGTAGACCTGGCTGAGTGCTGAGTGCTTCTATCTAGAAGATAGTAGACCTGGCTGAGTGCTGAATGCTGCTATAGAGAGGATAGTAGACCTGGCTGAGTGCTTCTATCTAGAGGATAGTAGACCTGGCTGAGTGCTGAATGCTGCTATAGAGAGGATAGTAGACCTGGCTGAGTGCTTCTATCTAGAGGATAGTAGACCTGGCTGAGTGCTGAATGCTGCTATAGAGAGGATAGTAGACCTGGCTGAGTGCTGAATGCTGCTATAGAGAGGATAGTAGACCTGGCTGAGTGCTTCTATCTAGAGGATAGTAGACCTGGCTGAGTGCTGAATGCTGCTATAGAGAGGATAGTAGACCTGGCTGAGTGCTGAATGCTGCTATAGAGAGGATAGTAGACCTGGCTAGTGCTTCTATCTAGAAGATAGTAGACCTGGCTGAGTGCTGAATGCTGCTATAGAGAGGATAGTAGACCTGGCTGAGTGCTGAGTGCTTCTATCTAGAAGATAGTAGACCTGGCTGAGTGCTGAATGCTGCTATAGAGAGGATAGTAGACCTGGCTGAGTGCTGAATGCTGCTATAGAGAGGATAGTAGACCTGGCTGAGTGCTGAATGCTGCTATAGAGAGGATAGTAGACCTGGCTGAGTGCTTCTATCTAGAAGATAGTAGACCTGGCTGAGTGCTGAATGCTGCTATAGAGAGGATAGTAGACCTGGCTGAGTGCTGAGTGCTTCTATCTAGAAGATAGTAGACCTGGCTGAGTGCTGAATGCTGCTATAGAGAGGATAGTAGACCTGGCTGAGTGCTGAGTGCTTCTATCTAGAAGATAGTAGACCTGGCTGAGTGCTGAATGCTGCTATAGAGAGGATAGTAGACCTGGCTGAGTGCTGAATGCTGCTATAGAGAGGATAGTAGACCTGGCTGAGTGCTGAATGCTGCTATAGAGAGGATAGTAGACCTGGCTGAGTGCTGAATGCTGCTATAGAGAGGATAGTAGACCTGGCTGAGTGCTGAATGCTGCTATAGAGAGGATAGTAGACCTGGCTGAGTGCTGAATGCTGCTATAGAGAGGATAGTAGACCTGGCTGAGTGCTGAATGCTGCTATAGAGAGGATAGTAGACCTGGCTGAGTGCTGAGTGCTTCTATCTAGAAGATAGTAGACCTGGCTGAGTGCTGAATGCTGCTATAGAGAGGATAGTAGACCTGGCTGAGTGCTGAATGCTGCTATAGAGAGGATAGTAGACCTGGCTGAGTGCTGAATGCTGCTATAGAGAGGATAGTAGACCTGGCTGAATGCTGCTATAGAGAGGATAGTAGACCTGGCTGAGTGCTGAATGCTGCTATAGAGAGGATAGTAGACCTGGCTGAGTGCTGAATGCTGTTATAGAGAGGATAGTAGACCTGGCTGAGTGCTGAATGCTGCTATAGAGAGGATAGTAGACCTGGCTGAGTCCTGAATGCTGCTATAGAGAGGATAGTAGACCTGGCTGAGTGCTGAATGCTGCTATAGAGAGGATAGTAGACCTGGCTGAATGCTGCTATAGAGAGGATAGTAGACCTGGCTGAATGCTGCTATAGAGAGGATAGTAGACCTGGCTGAGTGCTTCTATCTAGAGGATAGTAGACCTGGCTGAGTGCTGAATGCTGCTATAGAGAGGATAGTAGACCTGGCTGAGTGCTGAATGCTGCTATAGAGAGGATAGTAGACCTGGCTGAGTGCTGAATGCTGCTATAGAGAGGATAGTAGACCTGGCTGAGTGCTGAATGCTGCTATCTAGAAGATAGTAGACCTGGCTGAGTGCTGAATGCTGCTATAGAGAGGATAGTAGACCTGGCTGAGTGCTGAATGCTGCTATAGAGAGGATAGTAGACCTGGCTGAGTGCTGAATGCTGCTATAGAGAGGATAGTAGACCTGGCTGAGTGCTGAATGCTGCTATAGAGAGGATAGTAGACCTGGCTGAGTGCTGAATGCTGCTATAGAGAGGATAGTAGACCTGGCTGAGTGCTGAATGCTGCTATAGAGGATAGTAGACCTGGCTGAGTGCTGAATGCTGCTATAGAGAGGATAGTAGACCTGTGCTGAATGCTGCTATAGAGAGGATAGTAGACCTGGCTGAGTGCTTCTATCTAGAGGATAGTAGACCTGGCTGAGTGCTGAATGCTGCTATAGAGAGGATAGTAGACCTGGCTGAGTGCTGAATGCTGCTATAGAGAGGATAGTAGACCTGGCTGAGTGCTGAATGCTGCTATAGAGAGGATAGTAGACCTGGCTGAGTGCTGAATGCTGCTATAGAGAGGATAGTAGACCTGGCTGAGTGCTTCTATCTAGAAGATAGTAGACCTGGCTGAGTGCTGAATGCTGCTATAGAGAGGATAGTAGACCTGGCTGAGTGCTAGAGGATAGTAGACCTGGCTGAGTGCTGAATGCTGCTATAGAGAGGATAGTAGACCTGGCTGAGTGCTGAATGCTGCTATAGAGAGGATAGTAGACCTGGCTGAGTGCTGAATGCTGCTATAGAGAGGATAGTAGACCTGGCTGAGTGCTGAATGCTGCTATAGAGAGGATAGTAGACCTGGCTGAGTGCTTCTATCTAGAAGATAGTAGACCTGGCTGAGTGCTGAATGCTGCTATAGAGAGGATAGTAGACCTGGCTGAGTGCTGAGTGCTTCTATCTAGAAGATAGTAGACCTGGCTGAGTGCTGAATGCTGCTATAGAGAGGATAGTAGACCTGGCTGAGTGCTTCTATCTAGAAGATAGTAGACCTGGCTGAGTGCTGAATGCTGCTATAGAGAGGATAGTAGACCTGGCTGAGTGCTGAGTGCTTCTATCTAGAAGATAGTAGACCTGGCTGAGTGCTGAATGCTGCTATAGAGAGGATAGTAGACCTGGCTGAGTGCTGAATGCTGCTATAGAGAGGATAGTAGACCTGGCTGAGTGCTGAATGCTGCTATAGAGAGGATAGTAGACCTGGCTGAGTGCTGAATGCTGCTATAGAGAGGATAGTAGACCTGGCTGAGTGCTGAATGCTGCTATAGAGAGGATAGTAGACCTGGCTGAGTGCTGAATGCTGCTATAGAGAGGATAGTAGACCTGGCTGAGTGCTGAATGCTGCTATAGAGAGGATAGTAGACCTGGCTGAATGCTGCTATGATAGTAGTGCTGAATGCTGCTATAGAGAGGATAGTAGACCTGGCTGAGTGCTGAATGCTGCTATAGAGAGGATAGTAGACCTGGCTGAGTGCTGAATGCTGCTATAGAGAGGATAGTAGACCTGGCTGAGTGCTGAATGCTGCTATAGAGAGGATAGTAGACCTGAATGCTGAGTGCTGAATGCTGCTATAGAGAGGATAGTAGACCTGGCTGAGTGCTTCTATCTAGAGGATAGTAGACCTGGCTGAGTGCTGAATGCTGCTATAGAGAGGATAGTAGACCTGGCTGAGTGCTGAATGCTGCTATAGAGAGGATAGTAGACCTGGCTGAGTGCTGAATGCTGCTATAGAGAGGATAGTAGACCTGGCTGAGTGCTGAATGCTGCTATAGAGAGGATAGTAGACCTGGCTGAGTGCTTCTATCTAGAAGATAGTAGACCTGGCTGAGTGCTGAATGCTGCTATAGAGAGGATAGTAGACCTAGAGTGCTTCTATCTAGAGGATAGTAGACCTGGCAGAGTGCTGAATGCTGCTATAGAGAGGATAGTAGACCTGGCTGAGTGCTGAATGCTGCTATAGAGAGGATAGTAGACCTGGCTGAGTGCTGAATGCTGCTATAGAGAGGATAGTAGACCTGGCTGAGTGCTTCTATCTAGAAGATAGTAGACCTGGCTGAGTGCTGAATGCTGCTATAGAGAGGATAGTAGACCTGGCTGAGTGCTGAATGCTGCTATAGAGAGGATAGTAGACCTGGCTGAGTGCTGAATGCTGCTATAGAGAGGATAGTAGACCTGGCTGAGTGCTGAATGCTGCTATAGAGAGGATAGTAGACCTGGCTGAGTGCTTCTATCTAGAGGATAGTAGACCTGGCTGAATGCTGCTATAGAGAGGATAGTAGACCTGGCTGAGTGCTATCTAGAGGATAGTAGACCTGGCTGAGTGCTGAATGCTGCTATAGAGAGGATAGTAGACCTGGCTGAGTGCTGAATGCTGCTGAGTGCTGAATGCTGCTATAGAGAGGATAGTAGACCTGGCTGAGTGCTGAATGCTGCTATAGAGAGGATAGTAGACCTGGCTGAGTGCTTCTATCTAGAAGATAGTAGACCTGGCTGAGTGCTGAATGCTGCTATAGAGAGGATAGTAGACCTGGCTGAGTGCTTCTATCTAGAGGATAGTAGACCTGGCTGAGTGCTGAATGCTGCTATAGAGAGGATAGTAGACCTGGCTGAGTGCTGAATGCTGCTATAGAGAGGATAGTAGACCTGGCTGAGTGCTGAATGCTGCTATAGAGAGGATAGTAGACCTGGCTGAGTGCTGAATGCTATCTAGAAGATAGTAGACCTGGCTAGTGCTGAAGATAGAGAGGATAGTAGACCTGGCTGAGTGCTGAATGCTGCTATAGAGAGGATAGTAGACCTGGCTGAGTGCTGAATGCTGCTATAGAGAGGATAGTAGACCTGGCTGAGTGCTGAATGCTGCTATAGAGAGGATAGTAGACCTGGCTGACTATCTAGTAGACCTGGCTGAGTGCTGAATGCTGCTATAGAGAGGATAGTAGACCTGGCTGTGCTAGAGGATAGTAGACCTGGCTGAGTGCTGAATGCTGCTATAGAGAGGATAGTAGACCTGGCTGAGTGCTGAATGCTGCTATAGAGAGGATAGTAGACCTGGCTGAGTGCTGAATGCTGCTATAGAGAGGATAGTAGACCTGGCTGAGTGCTGAATGCTGCTATAGAGAGGATAGTAGACCTGGCTGAGTGCTTCTATCTAGAAGATAGTAGACCTGGCTGAGTGCTGAATGCTGCTATAGAGAGGATAGTAGACCTGGCTGAGTGCTATCTAGAAGATAGTAGACCTGGCTGAGTGCTGAATGCTGCTATAGAGAGGATAGTAGACCTGGCTGAGTGCTTCTATCTAGAAGATAGTAGACCTGGCTGAGTGCTGAATGCTGCTATAGAGAGGATAGTAGACCTGGCTGAGTGCTGAGTGCTTCTATCTAGAAGATAGTAGACCTGGCTGAGTGCTGAATGCTGCTATAGAGAGGATAGTAGACCTGGCTGAGTGCTGAATGCTGCTATAGAGAGGATAGTAGACCTGGCTGAGTGCTGAATGCTGCTATAGAGAGGATAGTAGACCTGGCTGAGTGCTGAATGCTGCTATAGAGAGGATAGTAGACCTGGCTGAGTGCTGAATGCTGCTATAGAGAGGATAGTAGACCTGGCTGAGTGCTGAATGCTGCTAGAGAGGATAGTAGACCTGGCTGAGTGCTGAATGCTGCTATAGAGAGGATAGTAGACCTGGCTGAGTGCTTCTATCTAGAAGATAGTAGACCTGGCTGAGTGCTGAATGCTGCTATAGAGAGGATAGTAGACCTGGCTGAGTGCTTCTATCTAGAAGATAGTAGACCTGGCTGAGTGCTGAATGCTGCTATAGAGAGGATAGTAGACCTGGCTGAGTGCTGAATGCTGCTATAGAGAGGATAGTAGACCTGGCTGAGTGCTGAATGCTGCTATAGAGAGGATAGTAGACCTGGCTGAGTGCTGAATGCTGCTATAGAGAGGATAGTAGACCTGGCTGAGTGCTGAATGCTGCTATAGAGAGGATAGTAGACCTGAGTGCTGAATGCTGCTATAGAGAGGATAGTAGACCTGGCTGAATGCTGCTATAGAGAGGATAGTAGACCTGGCTGAGTGCTGAATGCTGCTATAGAGAGGATAGTAGACCTGGCTGAGTGCTGAATGCTATCTAGAAGATAGTAGACCTGGCTGAGTGCTGAATGCTGCTATAGAGAGGATAGTAGACCTGGCTGAGTGCTTGCTATCTAGAGAGGATAGTAGACCTGGCTGAGTGCTGAATGCTGCTATAGAGAGGATAGTAGACCTGAGTGGCTGGAGTGCTGAATGCTGCTATAGAGAGGATAGTAGACCTGGCTGAGTGCTGAATGCTCTATAGAGAAGATAGTAGACCTGGCTGAGTGCTGAATGCTGCTATAGAGAGGATAGTAGACCTGGCTGAGTGCTGAGTGCTTCTATCTAGAAGATAGTAGACCTGGCTGAGTGCTGAATGCTGCTATAGAGAGGATAGTAGACCTGGCTGAGTGCTGAATGCTGCTATAGAGAGGATAGTAGACCTGGCTGAGTGCTGAATGCTGCTATAGAGAGGATAGTAGACCTGGCTGAGTGCTGAATGCTGCTATAGAGAGGATAGTAGACCTGGCTGAGTGCTGAATGCTGCTATAGAGAGGATAGTAGACCTGGCTGAGTGCTGAATGCTGCTATAGAGAGGATAGTAGACCTGGCTGAGTGCTGAATGCTGCTATAGAGAGGATAGTAGACCTGGCTGAGTGCTGAATGCTGCTATCTAGAGGATAGTAGACCTGGCTGAGTGCTGAATGCTGCTATAGAGAGGATAGTAGACCTGGCTGAGTGCTGAATGCTGCTATAGAGAGGATAGTAGACCTGGCTGAGTGCTGAATGCTGCTATAGAGAGGATAGTAGACCTGGCTGAGTGCTGAATGCTGCTATAGAGAGGATAGTAGACCTGGCTGAGTGCTGAATGCTGCTATAGAGAGGATAGTAGACCTGGCTGAGTGCTGAATGCTGCTATAGAGAGGATAGTAGACCTGGCTGAGTGCTGAATGCTGCTATAGAGAGGATAGTAGACCTGGCTGAGTGCTTCTATCTAGAAGATAGTAGACCTGGCTGAGTGCTGAATGCTGCTATAGAGAGGATAGTAGACCTGGCTGAGTGCTGAATGCTCTATCTAGAAGATAGTAGACCTGGCTGAGTGCTGAATGCTGCTATAGAGAGGATAGTAGACCTGGCTGAGTGCTGAATGCTGCTATAGAGAGGATAGTAGACCTGGCTGAGTGCTGAATGCTGCTATAGAGAGGATAGTAGACCTGGCTGAGTGCTGAATGCTGCTATAGAGAGGATAGTAGACCTGGCTGAGTGCTGAATGCTGCTATAGAGAGGATAGTAGACCTGGCTGAGTGCTGAATGCTGCTATAGAGAGGATAGTAGACCTGGCTGAGTGCTGAATGCTGCTATAGAGAGGATAGTAGACCTGGCTGAGTGCTTCTATCTAGAAGATAGTAGACCTGGCTGAGTGCTGAATGCTGCTATAGAGAGGATAGTAGACCTGGCTGAGTGCTTCTATCTAGAAGATAGTAGACCTGGCTGAGTGCTGAATGCTGCTATAGAGAGGATAGTAGACCTGGCTGAGTGCTGAATGCTGCTATAGAGAGGATAGTAGACCTGGCTGAGTGCTGAATGCTGCTATAGAGAGGATAGTAGACCTGGCTGAGTGCTGAATGCTGCTATAGAGAGGATAGTAGACCTGGCTGAGTGCTGAATGCTGCTATAGAGAGGATAGTAGACCTGGCTGAGTGCTGAATGCTGCTATAGAGAGGATAGTAGACCTGGCTGAGTGCTGAATGCTGCTATAGAGAGGATAGTAGACCTGGCTGAGTGCTTCTATCTAGAAGATAGTAGACCTGGCTGAGTGCTGAATGCTGCTATAGAGAGGATAGTAGACCTGGCTGAGTGCTTGCTATCTAGAGGATAGTAGACCTGGCTGAGTGCTGAATGCTGCTATAGAGAGGATAGTAGACCTGGCTGAGTGCTGAATGCTGCTATAGAGAGGATAGTAGACCTGGCTGAGTGCTGAATGCTGCTATAGAGAGGATAGTAGACCTGGCTGAGTGCTTCTATCTAGAAGATAGTAGACCTGGCTGAGTGCTGAATGCTGCTATAGAGAGGATAGTAGACCTGGCTGAGTGCTTCTATCTAGAAGATAGTAGACCTGGCTGAGTGCTGAATGCTGCTATAGAGAGGATAGTAGACCTGGCTGAGTGCTTCTATCTAGAAGATAGTAGACCTGGCTGAGTGCTGAATGCTGCTATAGAGAGGATAGTAGACCTGGCTGAGTGCTTCTATCTAGAGGATAGTAGACCTGGCTGAGTGCTGAATGCTGCTATAGAGAGGATAGTAGACCTGGCTGAGTGCTGAATGCTGCTATAGAGAGGATAGTAGACCTGGCTGAGTGCTGAATGCTGCTATAGAGAGGATAGTAGACCTGGCTGAGTGCTGAATGCTGCTATAGAGAGGATAGTAGACCTGGCTGAGTGCTGAATGCTGCTATAGAGAGGATAGTAGACCTGGCTGAGTGCTGAATGCTGCTATCTAGAGGATAGTAGACCTGGCTGAGTGCTGAATGCTGCTATAGAGAGGATAGTAGACCTGGCTGAGTGCTGAATGCTGCTATAGAGAGGATAGTAGACCTGGCTGAGTGCTGAATGCTGCTATAGAGAGGATAGTAGACCTGGCTGAGTGCTGAATGCTGCTATAGAGAGGATAGTAGACCTGGCTGAGTGCTGAATGCTGCTATAGAGAGGATAGTAGACCTGGCTGAGTGCTGAATGCTGCTATAGAGAGGATAGTAGACCTGGCTGAGTGCTGAATGCTGCTATAGAGAGGATAGTAGACCTGGCTGAGTGCTGAATGCTGCTATAGAGAGGATAGTAGACCTGGCTGAGTGCTGAATGCTGCTATAGAGAGGATAGTAGACCTGGCTGAGTGCTTGAATGCTGCTATAGAGAGGATAGTAGACCTGGCTGAGTGCTGAATGCTGCTATAGAGAGGATAGTAGACCTGGCTGAGTGCTGAATGCTGCTATAGAGAGGATAGTAGACCTGGCTGAGTGCTGAATGCTGCTATAGAGAGGATAGTAGACCCTGTGCTGAGTGCTGGCTGAGTGCTGAATGCTGCTATAGAGAGGATAGTAGACCTGGCTGCTGAGTGCTTCTATCTAGAAGATAGTAGACCTGGCTGAGTGCTGAATGCTGCTATAGAGAGGATAGTAGACCTGGCTGAGTGCTGAATGCTGCTATAGAGAGGATAGTAGACCTGGCTGAGTGCTGAATGCTGCTATAGAGAGGATAGTAGACCTGGCTGAGTGCTGAATGCTGCTATAGAGAGGATAGTAGACCTGGCTGAGTGCTGAATGCTGCTATAGAGAGGATAGTAGACCTGGCTGAGTGCTGAATGCTGCTATAGAGAGGATAGTAGACCTGGCTGAGTGCTGAATGCTGCTATAGAGAGGATAGTAGACCTGGCTGAGTGCTTCTATCTAGAAGATAGTAGACCTGGCTGAGTGCTGAATGCTGCTATAGAGAGGATAGTAGACCTGGCTGAGTGCTTGCTATCTAGAGAGATAGTAGACCTGGCTGAGTGCTGAATGCTGCTATAGAGAGGATAGTAGACCTGGCTGAGTGCTGAATGCTGCTATAGAGAGGATAGTAGACCTGGCTGAGTGCTGAATGCTGCTATAGAGAGGATAGTAGACCTGGCTGAGTGCTGAATGCTGCTATAGAGAGGATAGTAGACCTGGCTGAGTGCTGAATGCTGCTATAGAGAGGATAGTAGACCTGGCTGAGTGCTGAATGCTGCTATAGAGAGGATAGTAGACCTGGCTGAGTGCTGAATGCTGCTATAGAGAGGATAGTAGACCTGGCTGAGTGCTGAATGCTGCTATAGAGAGGATAGTAGACCTGGCTGAGTGCTGAATGCTGCTATAGAGAGGATAGTAGACCTGGCTGAGTGCTGAATGCTGCTATAGAGAGGATAGTAGACCTGGCTGAGTGCTTCTATCTAGAAGATAGTAGACCTGGCTGAGTGCTGAATGCTGCTATAGAGAGGATAGTAGACCTGGCTGAGTGCTGAGTGCTTCTATCTAGAAGATAGTAGACCTGGCTGAGTGCTGAATGCTGCTATAGAGAGGATAGTAGACCTGGCTGAGTGCTGAATGCTGCTATAGAGAGGATAGTAGACCTGGCTGAGTGCTGAATGCTGCTATAGAGAGGATAGTAGACCTGGCTGAGTGCTGAATGCTGCTATAGAGAGGATAGTAGACCTGGCTGAGTGCTGAATGCTGCTATAGAGAGGATAGTAGACCTGGCTGAGTGCTGAATGCTGCTATAGAGAGGATAGTAGACCTGGCTGAGTGCTGAATGCTGCTATAGAGAGGATAGTAGACCTGGCTGAGTGCTGAATGCTGCTATAGAGAGGATAGTAGACCTGGCTGAGTGCTTCTATCTAGAGGATAGTAGACCTGGCTGAGTGCTGAATGCTGCTATAGAGAGGATAGTAGACCTGGCTGAGTGCTGAATGCTGCTATAGAGAGGATAGTAGACCTGGCTGAGTGCTGAATGCTGCTATAGAGAGGATAGTAGACCTGGCTGAGTGCTGAATGCTGCTAGTAGAGAGGATAGCTAGACCTGGCTGAGTGCTGAATGCTGCTATAGAGAGGATAGTAGACCTGGCTGTGCTGAGTGCTTCTATCTAGAAGATAGTAGACCTGGCTGAGTGCTGAATGCTGCTATAGAGAGGATAGTAGACCTGGCTGAGTGCTTCTATCTAGAGGATAGTAGACCTGGCTGAGTGCTGAATGCTGCTATAGAGAGGATAGTAGACCTGGCTGAGTGCTTCTATCTAGAAGATAGTAGACCTGGCTGAGTGCTGAATGCTGCTATAGAGAGGATAGTAGACCTGGCTGAGTGCTGAATGCTGCTATAGAGAGGATAGTAGACCTGGCTGAGTGCTGAATGCTGCTATAGAGAGGATAGTAGACCTGGCTGAGTGCTGAATGCTGCTATAGAGAGGATAGTAGACCTGGCTGAGTGCTGAATGCTGCTATAGAGAGGATAGTAGACCTGGCTGAGTGCTGAATGCTGCTATAGAGAGGATAGTAGACCTGGCTGAGTGCTGAATGCTGCTATAGAGAGGATAGTAGACCTGGCTGAGTGCTTGCTATCTAGAAGATAGTAGACCTGGCTGAGTGCTGAATGCTGCTATAGAGAGGATAGTAGACCTGGCTGAGTGCTGAATGCTGCTATAGAGAGGATAGTAGACCTGGCTGAGTGCTGAATGCTGCTAGAGAGGATAGTAGACCTGGCTGAGTGCTGAATGCTGCTATAGAGAGGATAGTAGACCTGGCTGAGTGCTGAATGCTGCTATAGAGAGGATAGTAGACCTGGCTGAGTGCTGAATGCTGCTATAGAGAGGATAGTAGACCTGGCTGAGTGCTGATAGTAGACCTGCTGAATGCTGCTATAGAGAGGATAGTAGACCTGGCTGAGTGCTTCTATCTAGAGGATAGTAGACCTGGCTGAGTGCTGAATGCTGCTATAGAGAGGATAGTAGACCTGGCTGAGTGCTGAATGCTGCTATAGAGAGGATAGTAGACCTGGCTGAGTGCTGAATGCTGCTATAGAGAGGATAGTAGACCTGGCTGAGTGCTGAATGCTGCTATAGAGAGGATAGTAGACCTGGCTGAGTGCTTCTATCTAGAAGATAGTAGACCTGGCTGAGTGCTGAATGCTGCTATAGAGAGGATAGTAGACCTGGCTGAGTGCTTCTATCTGATAGTAGACCTGGCTGAGTGCTGAATGCTGCTATAGAGAGGATAGTAGACCTGGCTGAGTGCTGAATGCTGCTATAGAGAGGATAGTAGACCTGGCTGAGTGCTGAATGCTGCTATAGAGAGGATAGTAGACCTGGCTGAGTGCTTCTATCTAGAAGATAGTAGACCTGGCTGAGTGCTGAATGCTGCTATAGAGAGGATAGTAGACCTGGCTGAGTGCTGAATGCTGCTATAGAGAGGATAGTAGACCTGGCTGAGTGCTGAATGCTGCTATAGAGAGGATAGTAGACCTGGCTGAGTGCTGAATGCTGCTATAGAGAGGATAGTAGACCCTGAGTGCTGAATGCTGCTATAGAGAGGATAGTAGACCTGGCTGATGCTGCTATAGAGAGGATAGTGACTATCTAGAGAGGATAGTAGACCTGGCTGAGTGCTGAATGCTGCTATAGAGAGGATAGTAGACCTGGCTGAGTGCTGAATGCTGCTATAGAGAGGATAGTAGACCTGGCTGAGTGCTGAATGCTGCTATAGAGAGGATAGTAGACCTGGCTGAGTGCTGAATGCTGCTATAGAGAGGATAGTAGACCTGGCTGAGTGCTGAATGCTGCTATAGAGAGGATAGTAGACCTGGCTGAGTGCTGAATGCTGCTGAGTGCTGAATGCTGCTATAGAGAGGATAGTAGACCTGGCTGAGTGCTGAATGCTATAGAGAGGATAGTAGACCTGGCTGAGTGCTGAATGCTGCTATAGAGAGGATAGTAGACCTGGCTGAGTGCTGAATGCTGCTATAGAGAGGATAGTAGACCTGGCTGAGTGCTGAATGCTGCTATAGAGAGGATAGTAGACCTGGCTGAGTGCTTCTATCTAGAGGATAGTAGACCTGGCTGAGTGCTGAATGCTGCTATAGAGAGGATAGTAGACCTGGCTGAGTGCTGAATGCTGCTATAGAGAGGATAGTAGACCTGGCTGAGTGCTGAATGCTGCTATAGAGAGGATAGTAGACCTGGCTGAGTGCTGAATGCTGCTATAGAGAGGATAGTAGACCTGGCTGAGTGCTGAATGCTGCTATAGAGAGGATAGTAGACCTGGCTGAGTGCTGAATGCTGCTATAGAGAGGATAGTAGACCTGGCTGAGTGCTGAATGCTGCTATAGAGAGGATAGTAGACCTGGCTGAGTGCTTCTATCTAGAAGATAGTAGACCTGGCTGAGTGCTGAATGCTGCTATAGAGAGGATAGTAGACCTGGCTGAGTGCTGAATGCTGCTATAGAGAGGATAGTAGACCTGGCTGAGTGCTGAATGCTGCTATAGAGAGGATAGTAGACCTGGCTGAGTGCTGAATGCTGCTATAGAGAGGATAGTAGACCTGGCTGAGTGCTGAATGCTGCTATAGAGAGGATAGTAGACCTGGCTGAGTGCTTCTATCTAGAAGATAGTAGACCTGGCTGAGTGCTGAATGCTGCTATAGAGAGGATAGTAGACCTGGCTGAGTGCTGAGTGCTTCTATCTAGAAGATAGTAGACCTGGCTGAGTGCTGAATGCTGCTATAGAGAGGATAGTAGACCTGGCTGAGTGCTTCTATCTAGAAGATAGTAGACCTGGCTGAGTGCTGAATGCTGCTATAGAGAGGATAGTAGACCTGGCTGAGTGCTGAATGCTGCTATAGAGAGGATAGTAGACCTGGCTGAGTGCTGAATGCTGTTATAGAGAGGATAGTAGACCTGGCTGAGTGCTGAATGCTGCTATAGAGAGGATAGTAGACCTGGCTGAGTGCTGAATGCTGCTATAGAGAGGATAGTAGACCTGGCTGAGTGCTGAATGCTGCTATAGAGAGGATAGTAGACCTGGCTGAGTGCTGAATGCTGCTATAGAGAGGATAGTAGACCTGGCTGAGTGCTGAATGCTGCTATAGAGAGGATAGTAGACCTGGCTGAGTGCTGAATGCTGCTATAGAGAGGATAGTAGACCTGGCTGAATGCTGCTATAGAGAGGATAGTAGACCTGGCTGAGTGCTTCTATAGAGAGGATAGTAGACCTGGCTGAGTGCTGAATGCTGCTATTGAGGGGATAGTAGACCTGGCTGAGTGCTGAATGCTGCTATAGAGAGGATAGTAGACCTGGCTGAGTGCTGAATGCTGCTATAGAGAGGATAGTAGACCTGGCTGAGTGCTGAATGCTGCTATAGAGAGGATAGTAGACCTGGCTGAGTGCTTCTATAGAGAGGATAGTAGACCTGGCTGAATGCTGCTAGAGAGGATAGTAGACCTGGCTGAGTGCTGAATGCTATCTATAGAGAGGATAGTAGACCTGGCTGAGTGCTGAATGCTGCTATAGAGAGGATAGTAGACCTGGCTGAGTGCTGAATGCTGCTATAGAGAGGATAGTAGACCTGGCTGAGTGCTGAATGCTGCTATAGAGAGGATAGTAGACCTGGCTGAGTGCTGAATGCTGCTATAGAGAGGATAGTAGACCTGGCTGAGTGCTTCTATCTAGAAGATAGTAGACCTGGCTGAGTGCTGAATGCTGCTATAGAGAGGATAGTAGACCTGGCTGAGTGCTTCTATCTAGAGGATAGTAGACCTGGCTGAGTGCTGAATGCTGCTATAGAGAGGATAGTAGACCTGGCTGAGTGCTGAATGCTGCTATAGAGAGGATAGTAGACCTGGCTGAGTGCTGAATGCTGCTATAGAGAGGATAGTAGACCTGGCTGAGTGCTTCTATCTAGAAGATAGTAGACCTGGCTGAGTGCTGAATGCTGCTATAGAGAGGATAGTAGACCTGGCTGAGTGCTGAATGCTGCTATAGAGAGGATAGTAGACCTGGCTGAGTGCTGAATGCTGCTATAGAGAGGATAGTAGACCTGGCTGAGTGCTGAATGCTGCTATAGAGAGGATAGTAGACCCTGGCTGAATGCTGCTAGAGAGGATAGTAGACCTGGCTGAGTGCTGAATGCTGCTATAGAGAGGATAGTAGACCTGGCTGAGTGCTGAATGCTGCTCTAGAGGATAGTAGACCTGGCTGAGTGCTGAATGCTGCTATAGAGAGGATAGTAGACCTGGCTGAGTGCTTCTATCTAGAGGATAGTAGACCTGGCTGAGTGCTGAATGCTGCTATAGAGAGGATAGTAGACCTGGCTGAGTGCTGAATGCTGCTATAGAGAGGATAGTAGACCTGGCTGAGTGCTGAATGCTGCTATAGAGAGGATAGTAGACCTGGCTGAGTGCTGAATGCTGCTATAGAGAGGATAGTAGACCTGGCTGAGTGCTGAATGCTGCTATAGAGAGGATAGTAGACCTGGCTGAGTGCTGAATGCTGCTATAGAGAGGATAGTAGACCTGGCTGAGTGCTGAATGCTGCTATAGAGAGGATAGTAGACCTGGCTGAGTGCTTCTATCTAGAGGATAGTAGACCTGGCTGAGTGCTGAATGCTGCTATAGAGAGGATAGTAGACCTGGCTGAGTGCTGAATGCTGCTATAGAGAGGATAGTAGACCTGGCTGAGTGCTGAATGCTGCTATAGAGAGGATAGTAGACCTGGCTGAGTGCTGAATGCTGCTATAGAGAGGATAGTAGACCTGGCTGAGTGCTGAATGCTGCTATAGAGAGGATAGTAGACCTGGCTGAGTGCTGAATGCTGCTATAGAGAGGATAGTAGACCTGGCTGAGTGCTGAATGCTGCTATAGAGAGGATAGTAGACCTGGCTGAGTGCTTCTATCTAGAAGATAGTAGACCTGGCTGAGTGCTGAATGCTGCTATAGAGAGGATAGTAGACCTGGCTGAGTGCTTCTATCTAGAGGATAGTAGACCTGGCTGAGTGCTGAATGCTGCTATAGAGAGGATAGTAGACCTGGCTGAGTGCTGAATGCTGCTATAGAGAGGATAGTAGACCTGGCTGAGTGCTGAATGCTGCTATAGAGAGGATAGTAGACCTGGCTGAGTGCTGAATGCTGCTCTAGAAGATAGTAGACCTGGCTGAGTGCTGAATGCTGCTATAGAGAGGATAGTAGACCTGGCTGAGTGCTGAATGCTGCTATAGAGAGGATAGTAGACCTGGCTGAGTGCTGAATGCTGCTATAGAGAGGATAGTAGACCTGGCTGAGTGCTGAATGCTGCTATAGAGAGGATAGTAGACCTGGCTGAGTGCTGAATGCTGCTATAGAGAGGATAGTAGACCTGGCTGAGTGCTTCTATCTAGAAGATAGTAGACCTGGCTGAGTGCTGAATGCTGCTATAGAGAGGATAGTAGACCCTGGCTGAGTGCTTCTATCTAGAAGATAGTAGACCTGGCTGAGTGCTGAATGCTGCTGAGACCTGCTGAGTGCTATCTAGAAGGATAGTAGACCTGGCTGAGTGCTGAATGCTGCTATAGAGAGGATAGTAGACCTGGCTGAGTGCTGAATGCTGCTCTAGAGAGGATAGTAGACCTGGCTGAGTGCTGAATGCTGCTATAGAGAGGATAGTAGACCTGGCTGAGTGCTGAATGCTGCTATAGAGAGGATAGTAGACCTGGCTGAGTGCTGAATGCTGCTATAGAGAGGATAGTAGACCTGGCTGAGTGCTGAATGCTGCTATAGAGAGGATAGTAGACCTGGCTGAGTGCTGAATGCTGCTATAGAGAGGATAGTAGACCTGGCTGAGTGCTGAATGCTGCTATAGAGAGGATAGTAGACCTGGCTGAGTGCTGAATGCTGCTATAGAGAGGATAGTAGACCTGGCTGAGTGCTGAATGCTGCTATAGAGAGGATAGTAGACCTGGCTGAGTGCTGAATGCTGCTATAGAGAGGATAGTAGACCTGGCTGAGTGCTGAATGCTGCTATAGAGAGGATAGTAGACCTGGCTGAGTGCTGAATGCTGCTATAGAGAGGATAGTAGACCTGGCTGAGTGCTGAATGCTGCTATAGAGAGGATAGTAGACCTGGCTGAGTGCTGAATGCTGCTATAGAGAGGATAGTAGACCTGGCTGAGTGTGCTTCTATAGAGAGGATAGTAGACCTGGCTGAGTGCTGAATGCTGCTGAAGTGACCTGGCTGAGTGCTTCTATCTAGAGGATAGTAGACCTGGCTGAGTGCTGAATGCTGCTATAGAGAGGATAGTAGACCTGGCTGAGTGCTGAATGCTGCTATAGAGAGGATAGTAGACCTGGCTGAGTGCTGAATGCTGCTATAGAGAGGATAGTAGACCTGGCTGAGTGCTGAATGCTGCTATAGAGAGGATAGTAGACCTGGCTGAGTGCTTCTATCTAGAGGATAGTAGACCTGGCTGAGTGCTGAATGCTGCTATAGAGAGGATAGTAGACCTGGCTGAGTGCTGAATGCTGCTATAGAAGATAGTAGACCTGGCTGAGTGCTGAATGCTGCTATAGAGAGGATAGTAGACCTGGCTGAGTGCTGAATGCTAGAAGATAGTAGACCTGGCTGAGTGCTGAATGCTGCTATAGAGAGGATAGTAGACCTGGCTGAGTGCTGAATGCTCTATCTAGAGGATAGTAGACCTGGCTGAGTGCTGAATGCTGCTATAGAGAGGATAGTAGACCTGGCTGAGTGCTGAATGCTGCTATAGAGAGGATAGTAGACCTGGCTGAGTGCTGAATGCTGCTATAGAGAGGATAGTAGACCTGGCTGAGTGCTTCTATCTAGAAGATAGTAGACCTGGCTGAGTGCTGAATGCTGCTAGAGAGGATAGTAGACCTGGCTGAGTGCTGAATGCTGCTATAGAGAGGATAGTAGACCTGGCTGAGTGCTGAATGCTGCTATAGAGAGGATAGTAGACCTGGCTGAGTGCTGAATGCTGCTATAGAGAGGATAGTAGACCTGGCTGAGTGCTGAATCTATAGAGAGGATAGTAGACCTGGCTGAGTGCTGAATGCTGCTAGAGAGGATAGTAGACCTGGCTGAGTGCTGAATGCTGCTATAGAGAGGATAGTAGACCTGGCTGAGTGCTGAATGCTGCTATAGAGAGGATAGTAGACCTGGCTGAGTGCTGAATGCTGCTATAGAGAGGATAGTAGACCTGGCTGAGTGCTTCTATCTAGAAGATAGTAGACCTGGCTGAGTGCTGAATGCTGCTATAGAGAGGATAGTAGACCCTGGCTGAGTGCTTCTATCTAGAAGATAGTAGACCTGGCTGAGTGCTGAATGCTGCTATAGAGAGGATAGTAGACCTGGCTGAGTGCTTCTATCTAGAAGATAGTAGACCTGGCTGAGTGCTGAATGCTGCTATAGAGAGGATAGTAGACCTGGCTGAGTGCTGAATGCTTCTATCTAGAAGATAGTAGACCTGGCTGAGTGCTGAATGCTGCTATAGAGAGGATAGTAGACCTGGCTGAGTGCTGAATGCTGCTATAGAGAGGATAGTAGACCTGGCTGAGTGCTGAATGCTGCTATAGAGAGGATAGTAGACCTGGCTGAGTGCTGAATGCTGCTATAGAGAGGATAGTAGACCTGGCTGAGTGCTGAATGCTGCTATAGAGAGGATAGTAGACCTGGCTGAGTGCTGAATGCTGCTATAGAGAGGATAGTAGACCTGGCTGAGTGCTGAATGCTGCTATAGAGAGGATAGTAGACCTGGCTGAGTGCTGAGTGCTGCTATAGAGAGGATAGTAGACCTGGCTGAGTGCTGAATGCTGCTATAGAGAGGATAGTAGACCTGGCTGAGTGCTGAATGCTGCTATAGAGAGGATAGTAGACCTGGCTGAGTGCTGAATGCTGCTATAGAGAGGATAGTAGACCTGGCTGAGTGCTGAATGCTGCTATAGAGAGGATAGTAGACCTGGCTGAGTGCTTCTGCTAGAGGATAGTAGACCTGGCTGAGTGCTGAATGCTGCTATAGAGAGGATAGTAGACCTGGCTGAGTGCTGAATGCTGCTATAGAGAGGATAGTAGACCTGGCTGAGTGCTGAATGCTGCTATAGAGAGGATAGTAGACCTGGCTGAGTGCTGAATGCTGCTATAGAGAGGATAGTAGACCTGGCTGAGTGATCTAGAAGATAGTAGACCTGGCTGAGTGCTGAATGCTGCTATAGAGAGGATAGTAGACCTGGCTGAGTGTGCTTCTATCTAGAGGATAGTAGACCTGGCTGAGTGCTGAATGCTGCTATAGAGAGGATAGTAGACCTGGCTGAGTGCTGAATGCTGCTATAGAGAGGATAGTAGACCTGGCTGAGTGCTGAATGCTGCTATAGAGAGGATAGTAGACCTGGCTGAGTGCTTCTATCTAGAAGATAGTAGACCTGGCTGAGTGCTGAATGCTGCTATCTAGAGGATAGTAGACCTGGCTGAGTGCTGAATGCTGCTATAGAGAGGATAGTAGACCTGGCTGAGTGCTGAATGCTGCTATAGAGAGGATAGTAGACCTGGCTGAGTGCTGAATGCTGCTATAGAGATGATAGTAGACCTGGCTGAATGCTGCTATAGAGAGGATAGTAGACCTGGCTGAATGCTGCTATAGAGAGGATAGTAGACCTGGCTGAGTGCTTCTATCTAGAGGATAGTAGACCTGGCTGAGTGCTGAATGCTGCTATAGAGAGGATAGTAGACCTGGCTGAGTGCTGAATGCTGCTATAGAGAGGATAGTAGACCTGGCTGAGTGCTGAATGCTGCTATAGAGAGGATAGTAGACCTGGCTGAGTGCTGAATGCTGCTATAGAGAGGATAGTAGACCTGGCTGAGTGCTGCTCTAGAAGATAGTAGACCTGGCTGAGTGCTGAATGCTGCTATAGAGAGGATAGTAGACCTGGCTGAGTGCTGAATGCTGCTATAGAGAGGATAGTAGACCTGGCTGAGTGCTGAATGCTGCTATAGAGAGGATAGTAGACCTGGCTGAGTGCTGAATGCTGCTATAGAGAGGATAGTAGACCTGGCTGAGTGCTGAATGCTGCTATAGAGAGGATAGTAGACCTGGCTGAGTGCTTCTATCTAGAGGATAGTAGACCTGGCTGAGTGCTGAATGCTGCTATAGAGAGGATAGTAGACCTGGCTGAGTGCTGAATGCTGCTATAGAGAGGATAGTAGACCTGGCTGAGTGCTGAATGCTGCTATAGAGAGGATAGTAGACCTGGCTGAGTGCTGAATGCTGCTATAGAGAGGATAGTAGACCTGCTGAGTGCTGAATGCTGCTATAGAGAGGATAGTAGACCTGGCTGAGTGCTGAATGCTGCTATAGAGAGGATAGTAGACCTGGCTGAGTGCTGAATGCTGCTATAGAGAGGATAGTAGACCTGGCTGAGTGCTTCTATCTGATAGTAGCTGAGTGCTGAATGCTGCTATAGAGAGGATAGTAGACCTGGCTGAGTGCTGAATGCTGCTATAGAGAGGATAGTAGACCTGGCTGAGTGCTGAATGCTGCTATAGAGAGGATAGTAGACCTGGCTGAGTGCTGAATGCTGCTATAGAGAGGATAGTAGACCTGGCTGAGTGCTGAATGCTGCTATAGAGAGGATAGTAGACCTGGCTGAGTGCTTCTATCTAGAAGATAGTAGACCTGGCTGAGTGCTGAATGCTGCTATAGAGAGGATAGTAGACCTGGCTGAGTGCTGAGTGCTTCTATCTAGAAGATAGTAGACCTGGCTGAGTGCTGAATGCTGCTATAGAGAGGATAGTAGACCTGGCTGAGTGCTTCTATCTAGAAGATAGTAGACCTGGCTGAGTGCTGAATGCTGCTATAGAGAGGATAGTAGACCTGGCTGAGTGCTGAGTGCTTCTATCTAGAAGATAGTAGACCTGGCTGAGTGCTGAATGCTGCTATAGAGAGGATAGTAGACCTGGCTGAGTGCTGAATGCTGCTATAGAGAGGATAGTAGACCTGGCTGAGTGCTGAATGCTGCTATAGAGAGGATAGTAGACCTGGCTGAGTGCTGAATGCTGCTATAGAGAGGATAGTAGACCTGGCTGAGTGCTGAATGCTGCTATAGAGAGGATAGTAGACCTGGCTGAGTGCTGAATGCTGCTATAGAGAGGATAGTAGACCTGGCTGAGTGCTGAATGCTGCTATAGAGAGGATAGTAGACCTGGCTGAGTGCTGGCTATAGAGAGGATAGTAGACCTGGCTGAATGCTGCTATAGAGAGGATAGTAGACCTGGCTGAGTGCTGAATGCTGCTATAGAGAGGATAGTAGACCTGGCTGAGTGCTGAATGCTGCTATAGAGAGGATAGTAGACCTGGCTGAGTGCTGAATGCTGCTATAGAGAGGATAGTAGACCTGGCTGAGTGCTGCTATAGAGAGGATAGTAGACCTGGCTGAGTGCTTCTATAGAGAGGATAGTAGACCTGGCTGAGTGCTTCTATAGAGAGGATAGTAGACCTGGCTGAGTGCTTCTATATAGAGGATAGTAGACCTGGCTGAGTGCTTCTATAGAGAGGATAGTAGACCTGGCTGAGTGCTTCTATAGAGAGGATAGTAGACCTGGCTGAGTGCTGAGTGCTTCTATAGAGAGGATAGTAGACCTGGCTGAGTGCTGAATGCTGCTATAGAGAGGATAGTAGACCTGGCTGAGTGCTTCTATCTAGAAGATAGTAGACCTGGCTGAGTGCTGAATGCTGCTATAGAGAGGATAGTAGACCTGGCTGAGTGCTTCTATCTAGAGGATAGTAGACCTGGCTGAGTGCTGAATGCTGCTATAGAGAGGATAGTAGACCTGGCTGAGTGCTGAATGCTGCTATAGAGAGGATAGTAGACCTGGCTGAGTGCTGAATGTGCTAGAGAGGATAGTAGACCTGGCTAGTGATCTAGAAGATAGTAGACCTGGCTGAGTGCTGAATGCTGCTATAGAGAGGATAGTAGACCTGGCTGAGTGCTGAATGCTGCTATAGAGAGGATAGTAGACCTGGCTGAGTGCTGAATGCTAGAGAGGATAGTAGACCTGGCTGAGTGCTGAATGCTGCTATAGAGAGGATAGTAGACCTGGCTGATGCTGCTATAGAGAGGATAGTAGACCTGGCTGAATGCTGCTATAGAGAGGATAGTAGACCTGGCTGAGTGCTTCTATCTAGAGGATAGTAGACCTGGCTGAGTGCTGAATGCTGCTATAGAGAGGATAGTAGACCTGGCTGAGTGCTGAATGCTGCTATAGAGAGGATAGTAGACCTGGCTGAGTGCTTCTATCTAGAGGATAGTAGACCTGGCTGAGTGCTGAATGCTGCTATAGAGAGGATAGTAGACCTGGCTGAGTGCTGAATGCTTCTATCTAGAAGATAGTAGACCTGGCTGAGTGCTGAATGCTGCTATAGAGAGGATAGTAGACCTGGCTGAGTGCTTCTATCTAGAAGGATAGTAGACCCTGAGTGCTGAATGTGCTAGAGAGGATAGTAGACCTGGCTATAGAGAGGATAGTAGACCTGGCTGAGTGCTGAATGCTGCTATAGAGAGGATAGTAGACCTGGCTGAGTGCTGAATGCTGCTATAGAGAGGATAGTAGACCTGGCTGAGTGCTGAATGCTGCTATAGAGAGGATAGTAGACCTGGCTGAGTGCTGAATGCTGCTATAGAGAGGATAGTAGACCTGGCTGAGTGCTGAATGCTGCTATAGAGAGGATAGTAGACCTGGCTGAGTGCTGAATGCTGCTATAGAGAGGATAGTAGACCTGAGTGCTGAATGCTGCTGAGTGCTGAATGCTGCTATAGAGAGGATAGTAGACCTGGCTGAGTGCTGAATGCTGCTATAGAGAGGATAGTAGACCTGGCTGAGTGCTGAATGCTGCTATAGAGAGGATAGTAGACCTGGCTGAGTGCTGAATGCTGCTATAGAGAGGATAGTAGACCTGGCTGAGTGCTGAATGCTGCTATAGAGAGGATAGTAGACCTGGCTGAGTGCTATCTAGAGAGGATAGTAGACCTGGCTGAGTGCTGAATGCTGCTATAGAGAGGATAGTAGACCTGGCTGAGTGCTTCTATCTAGAAGATAGTAGACCTGGCTGAGTGCTGAATGCTGCTATAGAGAGGATAGTAGACCTGGCTGAGTGCTGAATGCTGCTATAGAGAGGATAGTAGACCTGGCTGAGTGCTGAATGCTGCTATAGAGAGGATAGTAGACCTGGCTGAGTGCTGAATGCTGCTAGAGAGGATAGTAGACCTGGCTGAGTGCTGAATGCTGCTATAGAGAGGATAGTAGACCTGGCTGAGTGCTGAATCTAGAAGATAGTAGACCTGGCTGAGTGCTGAATGCTGCTATAGAGAGGATAGTAGACCTGGCTGAGTGCTTCTATCTAGAGGATAGTAGACCTGGCTGAGTGCTGAATGCTGCTATAGAGAGGATAGTAGACCTGGCTGAGTGCTGAATGCTGCTATAGAGAGGATAGTAGACTTGGCTGAGTGCTGAATGCTGCTATAGAGAGGATAGTAGACCTGGCTGAGTGCTTCTATCTAGAAGATAGTAGACCTGGCTGAGTGCTGAATGCTGCTATAGAGAGGATAGTAGACCTGGCTGAGTGCTGAATGCTGCTATAGAGAGGATAGTAGACCTGGCTGAGTGCTGAATGCTGCTATAGAGAGGATAGTAGACCTGGCTGAGTGCTGAATGCTGCTATAGAGAGGATAGTAGACCTGGCTGAGTGCTGAATGCTGCTATAGAGAGGATAGTAGACCTGGCTGAGTGCTGAATGCTGCTATAGAGAGGATAGTAGACCTGGCTGAGTGCTGAATGCTGCTATAGAGAGGATAGTAGACCTGGCTGAGTGCTGAATGCTGCTATAGAGAGGATAGTAGACCTGGCTGAGTGCTGAATGCTATCTAGAGAGGATAGTAGACCTGGCTGAGTGCTGAATGCTGCTATAGAGAGGATAGTAGACCTGGCTGAGTGCTGAATGCTGCTATAGAGAGGATAGTAGACCTGGCTGAGTGCTGAATGCTGCTATAGAGAGGATAGTAGACCTGGCTGAGTGCTGAATGCTGCTATAGAGAGGATAGTAGACCTGGCTGAGTGCTGAATGCTGCTATAGAGAGGATAGTAGACCTGAGTGCTGAATGCTGCTATAGAGAGGATAGTAGACCTGGCTGAGTGCTGAATGCTGCTATAGAGAGGATAGTAGACCTGGCTGAGTGATAGTGCTGCTATGCTGAATGCTGATAGAGAGGATAGTAGACCTGGCTGAGTGCTGAATGCTGCTATAGAGAGGATAGTAGACCTGGCTGAGTGCTGAATGCTGCTATAGAGAGGATAGTAGACCTGGCTGAGTGCTGAATGCTGCTATAGAGAGGATAGTAGACCTGGCTGAGTGCTTCTATCTAGAGGATAGTAGACCTGGCTGAGTGCTGAATGCTGCTATAGAGAGGATAGTAGACCTGGCTGAGTGCTGAATGCTGCTATAGAGAGGATAGTAGACCTGGCTGAGTGCTGAATGCTGCTATAGAGAGGATAGTAGACCTGGCTGAGTGCTTCTATCTAGAGGATAGTAGACCTGGCTGAGTGCTGAATGCTGCTATAGAGAGGATAGTAGACCTGGCTGAGTGCTGAATGCTGCTATAGAGAGGATAGTAGACCTGGCTGAGTGCTGAATGCTGCTATAGAGAGGATAGTAGACCTGGCTGAGTGCTGAATGCTGCTATAGAGAGGATAGTAGACCTGGCTGAGTGCTGAATGCTGCTATAGAGAGGATAGTAGACCTGGCTGAGTGCTGAATGCTGCTATAGAGAGGATAGTAGACCTGGCTGAGTGCTGAATGCTGCTATAGAGAGGATAGTAGACCTGGCTGATAGTAGACCTGGCTGAGTGCTGAATGCTGCTATAGAGAGGATAGTAGACCTGGCTGAGTGCTGAATGCTGCTATAGAGAGGATAGTAGACCTGGCTGAGTGCTGAATGCTGCTATAGAGAGGATAGTAGACCTGGCTGAGTGCTGAATGCTGCTATAGAGAGGATAGTAGACCTGGCTGAGTGCTGAATGCTGCTATAGAGAGGATAGTAGACCTGGCTGAGTGCTTCTATCTAGAGAGGATAGTAGACCTGGCTGAGTGCTGAATGCTGCTATAGAGAGGATAGTAGACCTGGCTGAGTGCTGAATGCTGCTATAGAGAGGATAGTAGACCTGGCTGAGTGCTGAATGCTGCTATAGAGAGGATAGTAGACCTGGCTGAGTGCTGAATGCTGCTTTAGAGAGGATAGTAGACCTGGCTGAGTGCTGAATGCTGCTATAGAGAGGATAGTAGACCTGGCTGAGTGCTGAATGCTGCTTTAGAGAGGATAGTAGACCTGGCTGAGTGCTGAATGCTGCTATAGAGAGGATAGTAGACCTGGCTGAGTGCTTCTATCTAGAAGATAGTAGACCTGGCTGAGTGCTGAATGCTGCTATAGAGAGGATAGTAGACATGGCTGAGTGCTTCTATCTAGAGGATAGTAGACCTGGCTGAGTGCTGAATGCTGCTATAGAGAGGATAGTAGACCTGGCTGAGTGCTGAATGCTGCTATAGAGAGGATAGTAGACTTGGCTGAGTGCTGAATGCTGCTATAGAGAGGATAGTAGACCTGGATGAGTGCTGAGTGCTTCTCTCTAGAAGATAGTAGACCTGGCTGAGTGCTGAATGCTGCTATAGAGAGGATAGTAGACCTGGCTGAGTGAGGATAGTAGACCTGGCTGAGTGCTGAATGCTGCTAGAGAGGATAGTAGACCTGGCTGAGTGCTTCTATCTAGAGGATAGTAGACCTGGCTGAGTGCTGAATGCTGCTATAGAGAGGATAGTAGACCTGGCTGCTGAGTGCTTCTATCTAGAAGATAGTAGACCTGGCTGAGTGCTGAATGCTGCTATAGAGAGGATAGTAGAGAGTGATCTAGATAGTAGACCTGGCTGAGTGCTGAATGCTGCTATAGAGAGGATAGTAGACCTGGCTGAGTGCTTCTATCTAGAAGATAGTAGACCTGGCTGAGTGCTGAATGCTGCTATAGAGAGGATAGTAGACCTGGCTGAGTGCTTCTATCTAGAGGATAGTAGACCTGGCTGAGTGCTGAATGCTGCTATAGAGAGGATAGTAGACCTGGCTGAGTGCTTCTATCTAGAAGATAGTAGACCTGGCTGAGTGCTGAATGCTGCTATAGAGAGGATAGTAGACCTGGCTGAGTGCTTCTATCTAGAGAGGATAGTAGACCTGGCTGAGTGCTGAATGCTGCTATAGAGAGGATAGTAGACCTGGCTGAGTGCTTCTATCTAGAAGATAGTAGACCTGGCTGAGTGCTGAATGCTGCTATAGAGAGGATAGTAGACCTGGCTGAGTGCTTGCTATCTAGAGAGGATAGTAGACCTGGCTGAGTGCTGAATGCTGCTATAGAGAGGATAGTAGACCTGGCTGAGTGCTGAATGCTGCTATAGAGAGGATAGTAGACCTGGCTGAGTGCTGAATGCTGCTATAGAGAGGATAGTAGACCTGGCTGAGTGCTGAATGCTGCTATAGAGAGGATAGTAGACCTGGCTGAGTGCTGAATGCTGCTATAGAGAGGATAGTAGACCTGGCTGAGTGCTGAATGCTGCTATAGAGAGGATAGTAGACCTGGCTGTGCTGAATGCTGCTATAGAGAGGATAGTAGACCTGGCTGAGTGCTGAATGCTGCTATAGAGAGGATAGTAGACCTGGCTGAGTGCTGAATGCTGCTATAGAGAGGATAGTAGACCTGGCTGAGTGCTGAATGCTGCTATAGAGAGGATAGTAGACCTGGCTGAGTGCTGAATGCTGCTATAGAGAGGATAGTAGACCTGGCTGAGTGCTGAATGCTGCTATAGAGAGGATAGTAGACCTGGCTGACTGAATGGCTATAGAGAGGATAGTAGTGCTGAATGCTGCTATAGAGAGGATAGTAGACCTGGCTGAGTGCTTCTATCTAGAGAGGATAGTAGACCTGGCTGAGTGCTGAATGCTGCTATAGAGAGGATAGTAGACCTGGCTGAGTGCTGAATGCTGCTATAGAGAGGATAGTAGACCTGGCTGAGTGCTGAATGCTGCTATAGAGAGGATAGTAGACCTGGCTGAGTGCTGAATGCTGCTATAGAGAGGATAGTAGACCTGGCTGAGTGCTTCTATCTAGAAGATAGTAGACCTGGCTGAGTGCTGAATGCTGCTATAGAGAGGATAGTAGACCTGGCTGAGTGCTTCTATCTAGAGGATAGTAGACCTGGCTGAGTGCTGAATGCTGCTATAGAGAGGATAGTAGACCTGGCTGAGTGCTGAATGCTGCTATAGAGAGGATAGTAGACCTGGCTGAGTGCTGAATGCTGCTATAGAGAGGATAGTAGACCTGGCTGAGTGCTTCTATCTAGAAGATAGTAGACCTGGCTGAGTGCTGAATGCTGCTATAGAGAGGATAGTAGACCTGGCTGAGTGCTGAATGCTGCTATAGAGAGGATAGTAGACCTGGCTGAGTGCTGAATGCTGCTATAGAGAGGATAGTAGACCTGGCTGAGTGCTGAATGCTGCTATAGAGAGGATAGTAGACCTGGCTGAGTCCTGAATGCTGCTATAGAGAGGATAGTAGACCTGGCTGAGTGCTGAATGCTGCTATAGAGAGGATAGTAGACCTGGCTGAGTGCTGAATGCTGCTATAGAGAGGATAGTAGACCTGGCTGAGTGCTAGACCTGGCTGAGTGCTGAATGCTGCTATAGAGAGGATAGTAGACCTGGCTGAGTGCTGAATGCTGCTATAGAGAGGATAGTAGACCTGGCTGAGTGCTTCTATAGAGAGGATAGTAGACCTGGCTGAGTGCTGAATGCTGCTATAGAGAGGATAGTAGACCTGGCTGAGTGCTGAATGCTGCTATTGAGAGGATAGCAGAACTGGCTGAGTTCTTCTATAGAGAGGATAGTAGACCTGGCTGAGTGCTTCTATAGAGAGGATAGTAGACCTGGCTGAGTGCTGAATGCTGCTATTGAGGGGATAGTATACCTGGCAGAGTGCTGCTATAGAGAGGATAGTTGACCTGGCTGAGTGCTTCTATAGATAGGATAGTAGACCTGGCTGAGTGCTTCTATCTAGAGGATAGTAGACCTGGCTGAGTGCTGAATGCTGCTATAGAGAGGATAGTAGACCTGGCTGAGTGCTGAATGCTGCTATAGAGAGGATAGTAGACCTGGCTGAGTGCTGAATGCTGCTATAGAGAGGATAGTAGACCTGGCTGAGTGCTTCTATCTAGAGGATAGTAGACCTGGCTGAGTGCTGAATGCTGCTATAGAGAGGATAGTAGACCTGGCTGAGTGCTGAATGCTGCTATAGAGAGGATAGTAGACCTGGCTGAGTGCTGAATGCTGCTATAGAGAGGATAGTAGACCTGGCTGAGTGCTGAATGCTGCTATAGAGAGGATAGTAGACCTGGCTGAGTGCTGAATGCTGCTATAGAGAGGATAGTAGACCTGGCTGAGTGCTGAATGCTGCTATAGAGAGGATAGTAGACCTGGCTGAGTGCTGAATGCTGCTATAGAGAGGATAGTAGACCTGGCTGAGTGCTGAATGCTATCTAGAGGATAGTAGACCTGGCTGAGTGCTGAATGCTGCTATAGAGAGGATAGTAGACCTGGCTGAGTGCTGAATGCTGCTATAGAGAGGATAGTAGACCTGGCTGAGTGCTGAATGCTGCTATAGAGAGGATAGTAGACCTGGCTGAGTGCTGAATGCTGCTATAGAGAGGATAGTAGACCTGGCTGAGTGCTGAATGCTGCTAGTGCTTCTATCTAGAGGATAGTAGACCTGGCTGAGTGCTGAATGCTGCTATAGAGAGGATAGTAGACCTGGCTGAGTGCTTCTATCTAGAAGGATAGTAGACCTGGCTGAGTGCTGAATGCTGCTATAGAGAGGATAGTAGACCTGGCTGAGTGCTGCTAGAGAGGATAGTAGACCTGGCTGAGTGCTGAATGCTGCTATAGAGAGGATAGTAGACCTGGCTGAGTGCTGAATGCTGCTATAGAGAGGATAGTAGACCTGGCTGAGTGCTGAATGCTGCTATAGAGAGGATAGTAGACCTGGCTGAGTGCTAGAAGATAGTAGACCTGGCTGAGTGCTGAATGCTGCTATAGAGAGGATAGTAGACCTGGCTGAGTGCTAGAGGATAGTAGACCTGGCTGAGTGCTGAATGCTGCTATAGAGAGGATAGTAGACCTGGCTGAGTGCTGAATGCTGCTATAGAGAGGATAGTAGACCTGGCTGAGTGCTGAATGCTGCTATAGAGAGGATAGTAGACCTGGCTGAGTGCTTCTATCTAGAGAGGATAGTAGACCTGGCTGAGTGCTGAATGCTGCTATAGAGAGGATAGTAGACCTGGCTGAGTGCTGAATGCTGCTATAGAGAGGATAGTAGACCTGGCTGAGTGCTGAATGCTGCTATAGAGAGGATAGTAGACCTGGCTGAGTGCTGAATGCTGCTATAGAGAGGATAGTAGACCTGGCTGAGTCCTGAATGCTGCTATAGAGAGGATAGTAGACCTGGCTGAGTGCTGAATGCTGCTATAGAGAGGATAGTAGACCTGGCTGAATGCTGCTATAGAGAGGATAGTAGACCTGGCTGAATGCTGCTATAGAGAGGATAGTAGACCTGGCTGAGTGCTGAATGCTGCTATAGAGAGGATAGTAGACCTGGCTGAGTGCTTCTATCTAGAGGATAGTAGACCTGGCTGAGTGCTGAATGCTGCTATAGAGAGGATAGTAGACCTGGCTGAGTGCTTCTATCTAGAAGATAGTAGACCTGGCTGAGTGCTGAATGCTGCTATAGAGAGGATAGTAGACCTGGCTGAGTGCTGAATGCTGCTAGAGAGGATAGTAGACCTGGCTGAGTGCTGAATGCTGCTATAGAGAGGATAGTAGACCTGGCTGAGTGCTGAATGCTGCTATAGAGAGGATAGTAGACCTGGCTGAGTGCTGAATGCTGCTATAGAGAGGATAGTAGACCTGGCTGAGTGCTGAATGCTGCTATAGAGAGGATAGTAGACCTGGCTGAGTGCTGAATGCTGCTATAGAGAGGATAGTAGACCTGGCTGAGTGCTGAATTCTATCTAGAGGATAGTAGACCTGGCTGAGTGCTGAATGCTGCTATAGAGAGGATAGTAGACCTGGCTGAGTGCTGAATGCTGCTATAGAGAGGATAGTAGACCTGGCTGAGTGCTGAATGCTGCTATAGAGAGGATAGTAGACCTGGCTGAGTGCTGAATGCTGCTATAGAGAGGATAGTAGACCTGGCTGAGTGCTGAATGCTTCTGCTATAGAGAGGATAGTAGACCTGGCTGAGTGCTGAATGCTGCTATAGAGAGGATAGTAGACCTGGCTGAGTGCTGAATGCTGCTATAGAGAGGATAGTAGACCTGGCTGAGTGCTGAATGCTGCTCTAGAGAGGATAGTAGACCTGGCTGAGTGCTGAATGCTGCTATAGAGAGGATAGTAGACCTGGCTGAGTGCTGAATGCTGCTATAGAGAGGATAGTAGACCTGGCTGAGTGCTGAATGCTGCTATAGAGAGGATAGTAGACCTGGCTGAGTGCTGCTATCTAGAGAGGATAGTAGACCTGGCTGAGTGCTGAATGCTGCTATAGAGAGGATAGTAGACCTGGCTGAGTGCTGAATGCTGCTATAGAGAGGATAGTAGACCTGGCTGAGTGCTGAATGCTGCTATAGAGAGGATAGTAGACCTGGCTGAGTGCTTCTATCTAGAAGATAGTAGACCTGGCTGAGTGCTGAATGCTGCTATAGAGAGGATAGTAGACCTGGCTGAGTGCTTCTATCTAGAGGATAGTAGACCTGGCTGAGTGCTGAATGCTGCTATAGAGAGGATAGTAGACCTGGCTGAGTGCTGAATGCTGCTATAGAGAGGATAGTAGACCTGGCTGAGTGCTGAATGCTGCTATAGAGAGGATAGTAGACCTGGCTGAGTGCTGAATGCTGCTCTAGAAGATAGTAGACCTGGCTGAGTGCTGAATGCTGCTATAGAGAGGATAGTAGACCTGGCTGAGTGCTGAATGCTGCTATAGAGAGGATAGTAGACCTGGCTGAGTGCTGAATGCTGCTATAGAGAGGATAGTAGACCTGGCTGAGTGCTGAATGCTGCTATAGAGAGGATAGTAGACCTGGCTGAGTGCTGAATGCTGCTATAGAGAGGATAGTAGACCTGGCTGAGTGCTTCTATCTAGAGGATAGTAGACCTGGCTGAGTGCTGAATGCTGCTATAGAGAGGATAGTAGACCTGGCTGAGTGCTTCTATCTAGAAGATAGTAGACCTGGCTGAGTGCTGAATGCTGCTATAGAGAGGATAGTAGACCTGGCTGAGTGCTTCTATCTAGAAGATAGTAGACCTGGCTGAGTGCTGAATGCTGCTATAGAGAGGATAGTAGACCTGGCTGAGTGCTGGGTGCTTCTATCTAGAGGATAGTAGACCTGGCTGAGTGCTGAATGCTTCTATAGAGAGGATAGTAGACCTGGCTGAGTGCTGAATGCTGCTATAGAGAGGATAGTAGACCTGGCTGAGTGCTGAATGCTGCTATAGAGAGGATAGTAGACCTGGCTGAGTGCTGAATGCTGCTATAGAGAGGATAGTAGACCTGGCTGAGTGCTGAATGCTGCTATAGAGAGGATAGTAGACCTGGCTGAGTGCTGAATGCTGCTATAGAGAGGATAGTAGACCTGGCTGAGTGCTGAATGCTGCTATAGAGAGGATAGTAGACCTGGCTGAATGCTGCTAGAGAGGATAGTAGACCTGGCTGAGTGCTTATCTAGAGGATAGTAGACCTGGCTGAGTGCTGAATGCTGCTATAGAGAGGATAGTAGACCTGGCTGAGTGCTGAATGCTGCTATAGAGAGGATAGTAGACCTGGCTGAGTGCTGAATGCTGCTATAGAGAGGATAGTAGACCTGGCTGAGTGCTGAATGCTGCTATAGAGAGGATAGTAGACCTGGCTGAGTGCTTCTATCTAGAAGATAGTAGACCTGGCTGAGTGCTGAATGCTGCTATAGAGAGGATAGTAGACCTGGCTGAGTGCTTCTATCTAGAGGATAGTAGACCTGGCTGAGTGCTGAATGCTGCTATAGAGAGGATAGTAGACCTGGCTGAGTGCTGAATGCTGCTATAGAGAGGATAGTAGACCTGGCTGAGTGCTGAATGCTGCTATAGAGAGGATAGTAGACCTGGCTGAGTGCTGAATGCTGCTATAGAGAGGATAGTAGACCTGGCTGAGTGCTGATAGTAGACCTGGCTGAGTCTGAATGCTGCTATAGAGAGGATAGTAGACCTGGCTGAGTGCTGAATCTATCTAGAGAGATAGTAGACCTGGCTGAGTGCTGAATGCTGCTATAGAGAGGATAGTAGACCTGGCTGAGTGCTTCTATCTAGAAGATAGTAGACCTGGCTGAGTGCTGAATGCTGCTATAGAGAGGATAGTAGACCTGGCTGAGTGCTGAGTGCTTCTATCTAGAAGATAGTAGACCTGGCTGAGTGCTGAATGCTGCTATAGAGAGGATAGTAGACCTGGCTGAGTGCTGAATTCTATAGAGAGGATAGTAGACCTGGCTGAGTGCTGAATGCTGCTATAGAGAGGATAGTAGACCTGGCTGAGTGCTGAATGCTCTATCTAGAAGATAGTAGACCTGGCTGAGTGCTGAATGCTGCTATAGAGAGGATAGTAGACCTGGCTGAGTGCTGAATGCTGCTATAGAGAGGATAGTAGACCTGGCTGAGTGCTGAATGCTGCTATAGAGAGGATAGTAGACCTGTGCTGAATGCTGCTATAGAGAGGATAGTAGACCTGGCTGAGTGCTGAATGCTGCTATAGAGAGGATAGTAGACCTGGCTGAGTGCTGAATGCTGCTATAGAGAGGATAGTAGACCTGGCTGAGTGCTGAATGCTGCTATAGAGAGGATAGTAGACCTGGCTGGCTATAGAGAGGATAGTAGAGTGCTGAATGCTGCTATAGAGAGGATAGTAGACCTGGCTGAATGCTGCTATAGAGAGGATAGTAGACCTGGCTGAGTGCTGAATGCTATCTAGAGAGGATAGTAGACCTGGCTGAGTGCTGAATGCTGCTATAGAGAGGATAGTAGACCTGGCTGAGTGCTGAATGCTGCTATCTAGATAGTAGATAGAGAGGATAGTAGACCTGGCTGAGTGCTGAATGCTGCTATAGAGAGGATAGTAGACCTGGCTGAGTGCTTCTATCTAGAAGATAGTAGACCTGGCTGAGTGCTGAATGCTGCTATAGAGAGGATAGTAGACCTGGCTGAGTGCTTCTATCTAGAGATAGTAGACCTGGCTGAGTGCTGAATGCTGCTATAGAGAGGATAGTAGACCTGGCTGAGTGCTGAATGCTGCTAGAGAGGATAGTAGACCTGGCTGAGTGCTGAATGCTGCTATAGAGAGGATAGTAGACCTGGCTGAGTGCTGAATGCTGCTCTAGAGAGGATAGTAGACCTGGCTGAGTGCTGAATGCTGCTATAGAGAGGATAGTAGACCTGGCTGAATGCTGCTATAGAGAGGATAGTAGACCTGGCTGAGTGCTGAATGCTGCTATAGAGAGGATAGTAGACCTGGCTGAGTGCTGAATGCTGCTATAGAGAGGATAGTAGACCTGGCTGAGTGCTGAATGCTGCTATAGAGAGGATAGTAGACCTGGCCTAGAGAGGATAGTAGACCTGGCTGAGTGCTGAATGCTCTAGAGAGGATAGTAGACCTGGCTGAGTGCTGAATGCTGCTATAGAGAGGATAGTAGACCTGGCTGAGTGCTGAATGCTGCTATAGAGAGATAGTAGACCTGGCTAGTGCTGAATGCTGCTATAGAGAGGATAGTAGACCTGGCTGAGTGCTTCTATCTAGAAGATAGTAGACCTGGCTGAGTGCTGAATGCTGCTATAGAGAGGATAGTAGACCTGGCTGAGTGCTGAATGCTGCTATAGAGAGGATAGTAGACCTGGCTGAGTGCTGAATGCTGCTATAGAGAGGATAGTAGACCTGGCTGAGTGCTGAATGCTGCTCTAGAGAGGATAGTAGACCTGGCTGAGTGCTGAATGCTGCTATAGAGAGGATAGTAGACCTGGCTGAGTGCTTCTATCTAGAAGATAGTAGACCTGGCTGAGTGCTGAATGCTGCTATAGAGAGGATAGTAGACCTGCTGGCTGAGTGCTTCTATCTAGAGGATAGTAGACCTGGCTGAGTGCTGAATGCTGCTATAGAGAGGATAGTAGACCCTGTGCTTCTATCTAGAAGATAGTAGACCTGGCTGAGTGCTGAATGCTGCTATAGAGAGGATAGTAGACCTGGCTGAGTGCTGAGTGCTTCTATCTAGAGGATAGTAGACCTGGCTGAGTGCTGAATGCTGCTATAGAGAGGATAGTAGACCTGGCTGAGTGCTGAATGCTGCTATAGAGAGGATAGTAGACCTGGCTGAGTGCTGAATGCTGCTATAGAGAGGATAGTAGACCTGGCTGAGTGCTGAATGCTGCTATAGAGAGGATAGTAGACCTGGCTGAGTGCTGAATGCTGCTATAGAGAGGATAGTAGACCTGTGCTGAATGCTGCTATAGAGAGGATAGTAGACCTGGCTGAGTGCTGAATGCTGCTATAGAGAGGATAGTAGACCTGGCTGAGTGCTGAATGCTGCTATAGAGAGGATAGTAGACCTGGCTGAGTGCTGAATGCTGCTATAGAGAGGATAGTAGACCTGGCTGAGTGCTGAATGCTGCTATAGAGAGGATAGTAGACCTGGCTGAGTGCTGAATGCTGCTATAGAGAGGATAGTAGACCTGGCTGAGTGCTGAATGCTATAGAGAGGATAGTAGACCTGGCTGAGTGCTGAATGCTGCTATAGAGAGGATAGTAGACCTGGCTGAGTGCTTCTATCTAGAGGATAGTAGACCTGGCTGAGTGCTGAATGCTGCTATAGAGAGGATAGTAGACCTGGCTGAGTGCTGAATGCTGCTATAGAGAGGATAGTAGACCTGGCTGAGTGCTGAATGCTGCTATAGAGAGGATAGTAGACCTGGCTGAGTGCTGAATGCTGAGAGGATAGTAGACCTGGCTGAGTGCTTCTATCTAGAGGATAGTAGACCTGGCTGAGTGCTGAATGCTGCTATAGAGAGGATAGTAGACCTGGCTGAGTGCTTCTATCTAGAGAGGATAGTAGACCTGGCTGAGTGCTGAATGCTGCTATAGAGAGGATAGTAGACCTGGCTGAGTGCTGAATGCTGCTATAGAGAGGATAGTAGACCTGGCTGAGTGCTGAATGCTGCTATAGAGAGGATAGTAGACCTGGCTGAGTGCTGAATGCTGCTATAGAGAGGATAGTAGACCTGGCTGAGTGCTGAATGCTGCTATAGAGAGGATAGTAGACTGGCTGTGCTTCTATCTAGAGGATAGTAGACCTGGCTGAGTGCTGAATGCTGCTATAGAGAGGATAGTAGACCTGGCTGAGTGCTGAATGCTGCTATAGAGAGGATAGTAGACCTGGCTGAGTGCTGAATGCTGCTATAGAGAGGATAGTAGACCTGGCTGAGTGCTGAATGCTGCTATAGAGAGGATAGTAGACCTGGCTGAGTGCTGAATGCTGCTATAGAGAGGATAGTAGACCTGGCTGAGTGCTGAATGCTGCTATTAGAGAGGATAGTAGACCTGGCTGAGTGCTGAATGCTGCTATAGAGAGGATAGTAGACCTGGCTGAGTGCTTCTATCTAGAAGATAGTAGACCTGGCTGAGTGCTGAATGCTGCTATAGAGAGGATAGTAGACCTAGACCTGGCTGAGTGCTGAATGCTGCTATAGAGAGGATAGTAGACCTGGCTGAGTGCTGAATGCTGCTATAGAGAGGATAGTAGACCTGGCTGAGTGCTGAATGCTGCTATAGAGAGGATAGTAGACCTGGCTGAGTGCTGAATGCTGCTATAGAGAGGATAGTAGACCTGGCTGAGTGCTGAATGCTGCTATAGAGAGGATAGTAGACCTGGCTGAGTGCTGAATGCTGCTATAGAGAGGATAGTAGACCTGGCTGAGTGCTGAATGCTGCTATAGAGAGGATAGTAGACCTAGTAGACCTGGCTGAGTGCTGAATGCTGCTATAGAGAGGATAGTAGACCTGGCTGAATGCTGCTAGAGAGGATAGTGCTGGCTGAGTGCTTCTATCTAGAGGATAGTAGACCTGGCTGAGTGCTGAATGCTGCTATAGAGAGGATAGTAGACCTGGCTGAGTGCTTCTATCTAGAGGATAGTAGACCTGGCTGAGTGCTGAATGCTGCTATAGAGAGGATAGTAGACCTGGCTGAGTGCTTCTATCTAGAAGATAGTAGACCTGGCTGAGTGCTGAATGCTGCTATAGAGAGGATAGTAGACCTGGCTGAGTGCTTCTATCTAGAGAGGATAGTAGACCTGGCTGAGTGCTGAATGCTGCTATAGAGAGGATAGTAGACCTGGCTGAGTGCTTCTATCTAGAGGATAGTAGACCTGGCTGAGTGCTGAATGCTGCTATAGAGAGGATAGTAGACCTGGCTGAGTGCTGAATCTATAGAGAGATAGTAGACCTGGCTGAGTGCTGAATGCTGCTATAGAGAGGATAGTAGACCTGGCTGAGTGCTGAATGCTGCTATAGAGAGGATAGTAGACCTGGCTGAGTGCTGAATGCTGCTATAGAGAGGATAGTAGACCTGTGCTGAGTGCTGCTATAGAGGATAGTAGACCTGGCTGAGTGCTGAATGCTGCTATAGAGAGGATAGTAGACCTGGCTGAGTGCTGAATGCTGCTATAGAGAGGATAGTAGACCTGGCTGAGTGCTGAATGCTGCTATAGAGAGGATAGTAGACCTGGCTGAGTGCTGATAGTAGACCTGGCTGAGTGCTGAATGCTGCTATAGAGAGGATAGTAGACCTGGCTGAGTGCTTCTATCTAGAAGATAGTAGACCTGGCTGAGTGCTGAATGCTGCTAGAGAGGATAGTAGACCTGGCTGAGTGCTTCTATCTAGAAGATAGTAGACCTGGCTGAGTGCTGAATGCTGCTATAGAGAGGATAGTAGACCTGGCTGAGTGCTTCTATCTAGAGGATAGTAGACCTGGCTGAGTGCTGAATGCTGCTATAGAGAGGATAGTAGACCTGGCTGAGTGCTGAATGCTGCTATAGAGAGGATAGTAGACCTGGCTGAGTGCTGAATGCTGCTATAGAGAGGATAGTAGACCTGGCTGAATGCTGCTATAGAGAGGATAGTAGCTGGCTGAGTGCTGAATGCTGCTATAGAGAGGATAGTAGACCTGGCTGAGTGCTGAATGCTGCTATAGAGAGGATAGTAGACCTGGCTGAGTGCTGAATGCTGCTATAGAGAGGATAGTAGACCTGGCTGAGTGCTGAATGCTGATAGTAGACCTGGCTGAATGCTGCTGAGGATGTAGACCTGGCTGAATGCTGCTATAGAGAGGATAGTAGACCTGGCTGAGTGCTGAATGCTGCTATAGAGAGGATAGTAGACCTGGCTGAGTGCTGAATGCTGCTATAGAGAGGATAGTAGACCTGGCTGAGTGCTGAATGCTGCTATAGAGAGGATAGTAGACCTGGCTGAGTGCTATAGAGAGGATAGTAGACCTGGCTGAATGTGCTGATAGTAGATGCTGCTATAGAGAGGATAGTAGACCTGGCTGAGTGCTTCTATCTAGAGGATAGTAGACCTGGCTGAGTGCTGAATGCTGCTATAGAGAGGATAGTAGACCTGGCTGAGTGCTGAATGCTGCTATAGAGAGGATAGTAGACCTGGCTGAGTGCTGAATGCTGCTATAGAGAGGATAGTAGACCTGGCTGAGTGCTGAATGCTGCTATAGAGAGGATAGTAGACCTGGCTGAGTGCTGAATGCTGCTATAGAGAGGATAGTAGACCTGGCTGAGTGCTGAATGCTGCTATAGAGAGGATAGTAGACCTGGCTGAGTGCTGAATGCTGCTATAGAGAGGATAGTAGACCTGGCTGAGTGCTGAATGCTGCTATAGAGAGGATAGTAGACCTGGCTGAGTGCTGAATGCTGCTATAGAGAGGATAGTAGACCTGGCTGAGTGCTAGAAGATAGTAGACCTGGCTGAGTGCTGAATGCTGCTATAGAGAGGATAGTAGACCTGGCTGAGTGCTTCTATCTAGAAGATAGTAGACCTGGCTGAGTGCTGAATGCTGCTATAGAGAGGATAGTAGACCTGGCTGAGTGCTGAATGCTGCTATAGAGAGGATAGTAGACCTGGCTGAGTGCTGAATGCTGCTATAGAGAGGATAGTAGACCTGGCTGAGTGCTTGCTATCTAGAGGATAGTAGACCTGGCTGAGTGCTGAATGCTGCTATAGAGAGGATAGTAGACCTGGCTGAGTGCTTCTATCTAGAGGATAGTAGACCTGGCTGAGTGCTGAATGCTGCTATAGAGAGGATAGTAGACCTGGCTGTGCTGAATGCTGCTATAGAGAGGATAGTAGACCTGGCTGAGTGCTGAATGCTGCTATAGAGAGGATAGTAGACCTGGCTGAGTGCTGAATGCTGCTATAGAGAGGATAGTAGACCTGGCTGAGTGCTGAATGCTGCTATAGAGAGGATAGTAGACCTGGCTGAGTGCTGAATGCTGCTATAGAGAGGATAGTAGACCTGGCTGAGTGCTGTGCTAGAAGTGCTGAATGCTGCTATAGAGAGGATAGTAGACCTGGCTGAGTGCTGAATGCTGCTATAGAGAGGATAGTAGACCTGGCTAGGATAGTAGACCTGGCTGAGTGCTGAATGCTGCTATAGAGAGAGGATAGTGACCTGGACCTGGCTGAGTGCTTGCTATCTAGAGAGGATAGTAGACCTGGCTGAGTGCTGAATGCTGCTATAGAGAGGATAGTAGACCTGGCTGAGTGCTGAAGTGCTGCTGAATATAGAGAGGATAGTAGACCTGGCTGAGTGTGCTGAATGCTGCTATAGAGAGGATAGTAGACCTGGCTGAGTGCTGAATGCTGCTATAGAGAGGATAGTAGACCTGGCTGAGTGCTGAATGCTGCTATAGAGAGGATAGTAGACCTGGCTGAGTGCTGAATGCTGCTATAGAGAGGATAGTAGACCTGGCTGAGTGCTGAATGCTGCTATAGAGAGGATAGTAGACCTGGCTGAGTGCTGAATGCTGCTATAGAGAGGATAGTAGACCTGGCTGAGTGCTGAATGCTGCTATAGAGAGGATAGTAGACCTGGCTGAGTGCTTCTATCTAGAGGATAGTAGACCTGGCTGAGTGCTGAATGCTGCTGATAGTGCTGGCTGAGTGCTTCTATCTAGAGGATAGTAGACCTGGCTGAGTGCTGAATGCTGCTATAGAGAGGATAGTAGACCTGGCTGAGTGCTTCTATCTAGAAGATAGTAGACCTGGCTGAGTGCTGAATGCTGCTATAGAGAGGATAGTAGACCTGGCTGAGTGCTGAATGCTGCTATAGAGAGGATAGTAGACCTGGCTGAGTGCTGAATGCTGCTATAGAGAGGATAGTAGACCTGGCTGAGTGCTGAATGCTGCTATAGAGAGGATAGTAGACCTGGCTGAGTGCTTCTATCTAGAGGATAGTAGACCTGGCTGAGTGCTGAATGCTGCTATAGAGAGGATAGTAGACCTGGCTGAGTGCTTGCTATCTAGAGAGATAGTAGACCTGGCTGAGTGCTGAATGCTGCTATAGAGAGGATAGTAGACCTGGCTGAGTGCTGAATGCTGCTATCTAGAGAGGATAGTAGACCTGGCTGAGTGCTGAATGCTGCTATAGAGAGGATAGTAGACCTGGCTGAGTGCTGAATGCTGCTATAGAGAGGATAGTAGACCTGGCTGAATGCTGCTGATAGTAGACCTGGCTGAGTGCTTCTATCTAGAGGATAGTAGACCTGGCTGAGTGCTGAATGCTGCTATAGAGAGGATAGTAGACCTGGCTGAGTGCTGAATGCTGCTATAGAGAGGATAGTAGACCTGGCTGAGTGCTGAATGCTGCTATAGAGAGGATAGTAGACCTGGCTGAGTGCTTGCTATCTAGAAGATAGTAGACCTGGCTGAGTGCTGAATGCTGCTATAGAGAGGATAGTAGACCTGGCTGAGTGCTTCTATCTAGAGAGGATAGTAGACCTGGCTGAGTGCTGAATGCTGCTATAGAGAGGATAGTAGACCTGGCTGAGTGCTGAGATGTAGACCTGCTGAGTGCTGAATGCTGCTATAGAGAGGATAGTAGACCTGGCTGAGTGTGCTGATAGTAGACCTGGCTATCTAGAGGATAGTAGACCTGGCTGAGTGCTGAATGCTGCTATAGAGAGGATAGTAGACCTGGCTGAGTGCTGAATGCTGCTATAGAGAGGATAGTAGACCTGGCTGAGTGCTGAATGCTGCTATAGAGAGGATAGTAGACCTGGCTGAGTGCTGAATGCTGCTATAGAGAGGATAGTAGACCTGGCTGAGTGCTGAATGCTGCTATAGAGAGGATAGTAGACCTGGCTGAGTGCTTGCTGCTGATAGTAGACCTGGCTGAGTGCTGAATGCTGCTATAGAGAGGATAGTAGACCTGGCTGAGTGCTGAATGCTGCTATAGAGAGGATAGTAGACCTGGCTGAGTGCTGAATGCTGCTATAGAGAGGATAGTAGACCTGGCTGAGTGCTGAATGCTGCTATAGAGAGGATAGTAGACCTGGCTGAGTGCTGAATGCTGCTATAGAGAGGATAGTAGACCTGGCTGAGTGCTGAATGCTGCTATAGAGAGGATAGTAGACCTGGCTGAGTGCTGAATGCTGCTATAGAGAGGATAGTAGACCTGGCTGAGTGCTGAATGCTGCTATAGAGAGGATAGTAGACCTGGCTGAGTGCTGAATGCTGCTATAGAGAGGATAGTAGACCTGGCTGAGTGCTGAATGCTGCTATCTAGAGAGGATAGTAGACCTGGCTGAGTGCTGAATGCTGCTATAGAGAGGATAGTAGACCTGGCTGAGTGCTGAATGCTGCTTTAGAGAGGATAGTAGACCTGGCTGAGTGCTGAATGCTGCTATAGAGAGGATAGTAGACCTGGCTGAGTGCTTCTATCTAGAAGATAGTAGACCTGGCTGAGTGCTGAATGCTGCTATAGAGAGGATAGTAGACATGGCTGAGTGCTTCTATCTAGAGGATAGTAGACCTGGCTGAGTGCTGAATGCTGCTATAGAGAGGATAGTAGACCTGGCTGAGTGCTGAATGCTGCTATAGAGAGGATAGTAGACCTGGCTGAGTGCTGAATGCTGCTATAGAGAGGATAGTAGACCTGGATGAGTGCTGAGTGCTTCTCTCTAGAAGATAGTAGACCTGGCTGAGTGCTGAATGCTGCTATAGAGAGGATAGTAGACCTGGCTGAGTGCTGAATGCTGCTATAGAGAGGATAGTAGACCTGGCTGAGTGCTGAATGCTGCTATAGAGAGGATAGTAGACCTGGCTGAGTGCTGAATGCTGCTATAGAGAGGATAGTAGACCTGGCTGAGTGCTGAATGCTGCTATAGAGAGGATAGTAGACCTGGCTGAGTGCTTCTATCTAGAGGATAGTAGACCTGGCTGAGTGCTGAATGCTGCTATAGAGAGGATAGTAGACCTGGCTGAGTGCTTCTATCTAGAAGATAGTAGACCTGGCTGAGTGCTGAATGCTGCTATAGAGAGGATAGTAGACCTGGCTGAGTGCTTCTATCTAGAAGATAGTAGACCTGGCTGAGTGCTGAATGCTGCTATAGAGAGGATAGTAGACCTGGGCTGAGTGCTTCTATCTAGAAGATAGTAGACCTGGCTGAGTGCTGAATGCTGCTATAGAGAGGATAGTAGACCTGGCTGAGTGCTGAATGCTGCTATAGAGAGGATAGTAGACCTGGCTGAGTGCTGAATGCTGCTATAGAGAGGATAGTAGACCTGGCTGAGTGCTGAGTGCTTCTATCTAGAGATAGTAGACCTGGCTGAGTGCTGAATGCTGCTATAGAGAGGATAGTAGACCTGGCTGAGTGCTGAATGCTGCTATAGAGAGGATAGTAGACCTGGCTGAGTGCTGAATGCTGCTATAGAGAGGATAGTAGACCTGGCTGAGTGCTAGAGGATAGTAGACCTGGCTGAGTGCTGAATGCTGCTATAGAGAGGATAGTAGACCTGGCTGAGTGCTGAATGCTGCTATAGAGAGGATAGTAGACCTGGCTGAGTGCTGAATGCTGCTATAGAGAGGATAGTAGACCTGGCTGAGTGCTGAATGCTGCTATAGAGAGATAGATAGTAGACCTGGCTGAGTGCTGAATGCTGCTATAGAGAGGATAGTAGACCTGGCTGAGGGCTTCTATCTAGAGGATAGTAGACCTGGCTGAGTGCTGAATGCTGCTATAGAGAGGAAAGTAGACCTAGCTGAGTGCTGAATGCTGCTATAGAGAGGATAGTAGACCTGGCTGAGTGCTGAATGCTGCTATAGAGAGGATAGTAGACCTGGCTGAGTGCTGAATGATGCTATAGAGAGGATAGTAGACCTGGCTGAGTGCTTCTATCTAGAAGATAGTAGACCTGGCTGAGTGCTGAATGCTGCTATAGAGAGGATAGTAGACCTGCTGCTATAGAGGATAGTAGACCTGCTGAGTGCTTCTATCTAGAAGATAGTAGACCTGGCTGAGTGCTGAATGCTGCTATAGAGAGGATAGTAGAGACTATCTAGAAGATAGTAGACCTGGCTGAGTGCTGAATGCTGCTATAGAGAGGATAGTAGACCTGGCTGAGTGCTGAATGCTGCTATAGAGAGGATAGTAGACCTGGCTGAGTGCTGAATGCTGCTATAGAGAGGATAGTAGACCTGGCTGAATGTGCTAGAGAGGATAGTAGACCTGGCTGAGTGCTGAGTGCTTCTATCTAGAAGATAGTAGACCTGGCTGAGTGCTGAATGCTGCTATAGAGAGGATAGTAGACCTGGCTGAGTGCTGAATGCTGCTATAGAGAGGATAGTAGACCTGGCTGAGTGCTGAATGCTGCTATAGAGAGGATAGTAGACCTGGCTGAGTGCTGAATGCTGCTATAGAGAGGATAGTAGACCTGGCTGAGTGCTGAATGCTGCTATAGAGAGGATAGTAGACCTGGCTGAGTGCTGAATGCTGCTATAGAGAGGATAGTAGACCTGGCTGAGTGCTGAATGCTGCTATAGAGAGGATAGTAGACCTGGCTGAGTGCTGAATGCTGCTATAGAGAGGATAGTAGACCTGGCTGAGTGCTGAATGCTGCTATAGAGAGGATAGTAGACCTGGCTGAGTGCTGAATGCTGCTATAGAGAGGATAGTAGACCTGGCTGAGTGCTTCTATCTAGAGGATAGTAGACCTGGCTGAGTGCTGAATGCTGCTATAGAGAGGATAGTAGACCTGGCTGAGTGCTGAATGCTGCTATAGAGAGGATAGTAGACCTGGCTGAGTGCTGAATGCTGCTATAGAGAGGATAGTAGACCTGGCTGAGTGCTGAATGCTGCTATAGAGAGGATAGTAGACCTGGCTGAGTGCTGAATGCTGCTATAGAGAGGATAGTAGACCTGGCTGAGTGCTGAATGCTGCTATAGAGAGGATAGTAGACCTGGCTGAGTGCTGAATGCTGCTATAGAGAGGATAGTAGACCTGGCTGAGTGCTTCTATCTAGAAGATAGTAGACCTGGCTGAGTGCTGAATGCTGCTATAGAGAGGATAGTAGACCATGGCTGAGTGCTTCTATCTAGAGGATAGTAGACCTGGCTGAGTGCTGAATGCTGCTATAGAGAGGATAGTAGACCTGGCTGAGTGCTGAATGCTGCTATAGAGAGGATAGTAGACCTGGCTGAGTGCTGAATGCTGCTATAGAGAGGATAGTAGACCTGGCTGAGTGCTGAGTGCTATCTCTAGAAGATAGTAGACCTGGCTGAGTGCTGAATGCTGCTATAGAGAGGATAGTAGACCTGGCTGAGTGCTGAATGCTGCTATAGAGAGGATAGTAGACCTGGCTGAGTGCTGAATGCTGCTATAGAGAGGATAGTAGACCTGGCTGAGTGCTGAATGCTGCTATAGAGAGGATAGTAGACCTGGCTGAGTGCTGAATGCTGCTATAGAGAGGATAGTAGACCTGGCTGAGTGCTTCTATCTAGAGGATAGTAGACCTGGCTGAGTGCTGAATGCTGCTATAGAGAGGATAGTAGACCTGGCTGAGTGCTGAATGCTGCTATAGAGAGGATAGTAGACCTGGCTGAGTGCTGAATGCTGCTATAGAGAGGATAGTAGACCTGGCTGAGTGCTTCTATCTAGAAGATAGTAGACCTGGCTGAGTGCTGAATGCTGCTATAGAGAGGATAGTAGACTGGCTGAGTGCTTCTATCTAGAGGATAGTAGACCTGGCTGAGTGCTGAATGCTGCTATAGAGAGGATAGTAGACCTGGCTGAGTGCTGAATGCTGCTATAGAGAGGATAGTAGACCTGGCTGAGTGCTGAATGCTGCTATAGAGAGGATAGTAGACCTGGCTGAGTGCTTGCTATCTAGAGGATAGTAGACCTGGCTGAGTGCTGAATGCTGCTATAGAGAGGATAGTAGACCTGGCTGAGTGCTGAATGCTGCTATAGAGAGGATAGTAGACCTGGCTGAGTGCTGAATGCTGCTATAGAGAGGATAGTAGACCTGGCTGAGTGCTGAATGCTGCTATAGAGAGGATAGTAGACCTGGCTGAGTGCTGAATGCTGCTATAGAGAGGATAGTAGACCTGGCTGAGTGCTGAATGCTGCTATAGAGGATAGTAGACCTGGCTGAGTGCTGAATGCTGCTATAGAGAGGATAGTAGACCTGGCTGAGTGCTTCTATCTAGAGGATAGTAGACCTGGCTGAGTGCTGAATGCTGCTATAGAGAGGATAGTAGACCTGGCTGAGTGCTGAATGCTGCTATAGAGAGGATAGTAGACCTGGCTGAGTGCTTCTAGAGAAGATAGTAGACCTGGCTGAGTGCTGAATGCTGCTATAGAGAGGATAGTAGACCTGGCTGAGTGCTGAATGCTGCTATAGAGAGGATAGTAGACCTGGCTGAGTGCTGAATGCTGCTATAGAGAGGATAGTAGACCTGGCTGAGTGCTGAATGCTGCTATAGAGAGGATAGTAGACCTGGCTGAGTGCTGAATGCTGCTATAGAGAGGATAGTAGACCTGCTGAGTGCTTCTATCTAGAGGATAGTAGACCTGGCTGAGTGCTGAATGCTGCTATAGAGAGGATAGTAGACCTGGCTGAGTGCTGAATGCTGCTATAGAGAGGATAGTAGACCTGGCTGAGTGCTGAATGCTGCTATAGAGAGGATAGTAGACCTGGCTGAGTGCTGAATGCTGCTATAGAGAGGATAGTAGACCTGGCTGAGTGCTGAATGCTGCTATAGAGAGGATAGTAGACCTGGCTGAGTGCTGAATGCTGCTATAGAGAGGATAGTAGACCTGGCTGAGTGCTGAATGCTGCTATAGAGAGGATAGTAGACCTGGCTGAGTGCTTCTATCTAGAAGATAGTAGACCTGGCTGAGTGCTGAATGCTGCTATAGAGAGGATAGTAGACCTGGCTGAGTGCTTCTATCTAGAGGATAGTAGACCTGGCTGAGTGCTGAATGCTGCTATAGAGAGGATAGTAGACCTGGCTGAGTGCTGAATGCTGCTATAGAGAGGATAGTAGACCTGGCTGAGTGCTGAATGCTGCTATAGAGAGGATAGTAGACCTGGCTGAGTGCTGAATGCTGCTATAGAGAGGATAGTAGACCTGGCTGAGTGCTGAATGCTGCTATAGAGAGGATAGTAGACCTGGCTGAGTGCTGAATGCTGCTATAGAGAGGATAGTAGACCTGGCTGAGTGCTTCTATCTAGAAGATAGTAGACCTGGCTGAGTGCTGAATGCTGCTATAGAGAGGATAGTAGACCTGGCTGAGTGCTTCTATCTAGAAGATAGTAGACCTGGCTGAGTGCTGAATGCTGCTATAGAGAGGATAGTAGACCTGGCTGAGTGCTGAGTGCTGAGTGCTGAATGCTGCTATAGAGAGGATAGTAGACCTGGCTGAGTGCTTCTATCTAGAGGATAGTAGACCTGGCTGAGTGCTGAATGCTGCTATAGAGAGGATAGTAGACCTGGCTGAGTGCTTCTATCTAGAAGATAGTAGACCTGGCTGAGTGCTGAATGCTGCTATAGAGAGGATAGTAGACCTGGCTGAGTGCTTCTATCTAGAGGATAGTAGACCTGGCTGAGTGCTGAATGCTGCTATAGAGGATAGTAGACCTGGCTGAGTGCTGAATGCTGCTATAGAGAGGATAGTAGACCTGGCTGAGTGCTGAATGCTGCTATAGAGAGGATAGTAGACCTGGCTGAGTGCTGAAGTGCTCTATCTAGAAGATAGTAGACCTGGCTGAGTGCTGAATGCTGCTATAGAGAGGATAGTAGACCTGGCTGAGTGCTGAATGCTGCTATAGAGAGGATAGTAGACCTGGCTGAGTGCTGAATGTGCTATAGAGAGGATAGTAGACCTGGCTCTAGAGAGGATAGTAGACCTGGCTGATGTGCTGAATGCTGCTATAGAGAGGATAGTAGACCTGGCTGAGTGCTGAATGCTGCTATAGAGAGGATAGTAGACCTGGCTGAGTGCTGAATGCTGCTATAGAGAGGATAGTAGACCTGGCTGAGTGCTTCTATCTAGAGGATAGTAGACCTGGCTGAGTGCTGAATGCTGCTATAGAGAGGATAGTAGACCTGGCTGAGTGCTGCTATCTAGAGGATAGTAGACCTGGCTGAGTGCTGAATGCTGCTATAGAGAGGATAGTAGACCTGGCTGAGTGCTGAGTGCTCTATAGAGAGGATAGTAGACCTGGCTGAGTGCTGAATGCTGCTATAGAGAGGATAGTAGACCTGGCTGAGTGCTGAATGCTGCTATAGAGAGGATAGTAGACCTGGCTGAGTGCTTGCTATAGAGAGGATAGTAGACCTGGCTGAGTGCTGAATGCTGCTATAGAGAGGATAGTAGACCTGGCTGAGTGCTGAATGCTGCTATAGAGAGGATAGTAGACCTGGCTGAGTGCTGAGTGCTGCTGAATGCTGCTATAGAGAGGATAGTAGACCTGGCTGAGTGCTAGAGGATAGTAGACCTGGCTGAGTGCTGAATGCTGCTATAGAGAGGATAGTAGACCTGGCTGAATGCTGCTATAGAGAGGATAGTAGACCTGGCTGAGTGCTGAATGCTGCTATAGAGAGGATAGTAGACCTGGCTGAGTGCTGAATGCTGCTATAGAGAGGATAGTAGACCTGGCTGAGTGCTGAATGCTGCTATAGAGAGGATAGTAGACCTGGCTGAGTGCTGAATGCTGCTATAGAGAGGATAGTAGACCTGGCTGAGTGCTGAATGCTGCTATAGAGAGGATAGTAGACCTGGCTGAGTGCTGAATGCTGCTATAGAGAGGATAGTAGACCTGGCTGAGTGCTGAATGCTGCTATAGAGAGGATAGTAGACCTGGCTGAGTGCTTCTATCTAGAGGATAGTAGACCTGGCTGAGTGCTGAATGCTGCTATAGAGAGGATAGTAGACCTGGCTGAGTGCTTCTATCTAGAAGATAGTAGACCTGGCTGAGTGCTGAATGCTGCTATAGAGAGGATAGTAGACCTGGCTGAGTGCTAGAGAGGATAGTAGCTGAGTGCTTCTATCTAGAAGATAGTAGACCTGGCTGAGTGCTGAATGCTGCTATAGAGAGGATAGTAGACCTGGCTGAGTGCTTCTATCTAGAAGATAGTAGACCTGGCTGAGTGCTGAATGCTGCTATAGAGAGGATAGTAGACCTGGCTGAGTGCTGAATGCTGCTAGAGGATAGTAGACCTGGCTGAGTGCTGAATGCTGCTATAGAGAGGATAGTAGACCTGGCTGAGTGCTTCTATCTAGAAGATAGTAGACCTGGCTGAGTGCTGAATGCTGCTATAGAGAGGATAGTAGACCTGGCTGAGTGCTGAATGCTGCTATAGAGAGGATAGTAGACCTGGCTGAGTGCTGAATGCTATCTAGAGGATAGTAGACCTGGCTGAGTGCTGAATGTGCTGAATGCTGCTAGTGCTAGAGAGGATAGTAGACCTGGCTGAGTGCTGAATGCTGCTATAGAGAGGATAGTAGACCTGGCTGAGTGCTGAATGCTGCTATAGAGAGGATAGTAGACCTGGCTGAGTGCTGAATGCTGCTATAGAGAGGATAGTAGACCTGGCTGAGTGCTTCTATCTAGAGGATAGTAGACCTGGCTGAGTGCTGAATGCTGCTATAGAGAGGATAGTAGACCTGGCTGAGTGCTCTAGAGGATAGTAGACCTGGCTGAGTGCTGAATGCTGCTATAGAGAGGATAGTAGACCTGGCTGAGTGCTGAATGCTGCTATAGAGAGGATAGTAGACCTGGCTGAGTGCTGAATGCTGCTCTAGAGAGGATAGTAGACCTGGCTGAGTGCTGAATGCTGCTATAGAGAGGATAGTAGACCTGGCTGAGTGCTGAATGCTAGAGAGGATAGTAGACCTGGCTGAGAATGGATAGTAGACCTGGCTGAGTGCTGAATGCTGCTATAGAGAGGATAGTAGACCTGGCTGAGTGCTTCTATCTAGAGGATAGTAGACCTGGCTGAATGCTGCTATAGAGAGGATAGTAGACCTGGCTGAGTGCTGAATGCTGCTATAGAGAGGATAGTAGACCTGGCTGAGTGCTGAATGCTGCTATAGAGAGGATAGTAGACCTGGCTGAGTGCTGAATGCTGCTATAGAGAGGATAGTAGACCTGGCTGAGTGCTGAATGCTGCTATAGAGAGGATAGTAGACCTGGCTGAGTGCTGAATGCTGCTATAGAGAGGATAGTAGACCTGGCTGAGTGCTGAATGCTGCTATAGAGAGGATAGTAGACCTGGCTGAGTGCTGAATGCTGCTATAGAGAGGATAGTAGACCTGGCTGAGTGCTTCTATCTAGAGGATAGTAGACCTGGCTGAGTGCTGAATGCTGCTATAGAGAGGATAGTAGACCTGGCTGAGTGCTGAATGCTGCTATAGAGAGGATAGTAGACCTGGCTGAGTGCTGAATGCTGCTATAGAGAGGATAGTAGACCTGGCTCTAGAAGAGTGCTGAATGCTGCTATAGAGAGGATAGTAGACCTGGCTGAGTGCTGAATGCTGCTATAGAGAGGATAGTAGACCTGGCTGAGTGCTGAATGCTATCTAGAGGATAGTAGACCTGGCTGAGTGCTGAATTAGCTGAGTGCTATAGAGAGGATAGTAGACCTGGCTGAGTGCTGAATGCTGCTGGCTAGAAGGATAGTAGACCTGGCTGAGTGCTGAATGCTGCTATAGAGAGGATAGTAGACTGAGTGCTTCTATCTAGAAGATAGTAGAGTGCTGAGTGCTGAATCTAGAGAGGATAGTAGACCTGGCTGAGTGCTGAATCTAGAGGCTGAATGCTGCTATAGAGAGGATAGTAGACCTGGCTGAGTGCTGAATGCTGCTATAGAGAGGATAGTAGACCTGGCTGAGTGCTGAATGCTGCTATAGATCTAGAGGATAGTAGACCTGGCTGAGTGCTGAATGCTGCTATAGAGAGGATAGTAGACCTGGCTGAGTGCTTCTATAGAAGATAGTAGACCTGGCTGAGTGCTGAATGCTGCTATAGAGAGGATAGTAGACCTGGCTGAGTGCTGAATGCTGCTCTAGAGAGGATAGTAGACCTGGCTGAGTGCTGAATGCTGCTGAGTGCTTCTATCTAGAGGATAGTAGACCTGGCTGAGTGCTGAATGCTGCTATAGAGAGGATAGTAGACCTGGCTGAGTGCTGAATGCTGCTATAGAGAGGATAGTAGACCTGGCTGAGTGCTTCTATCTAGAAGATAGTAGACCTGGCTGAGTGCTGAATGCTGCTATAGAGAGGATAGTAGACCTGGCTGAGTGCTGAATGCTGCTATAGAGAGGATAGTAGACCTGGCTGAGTGCTGAATGCTGCTATAGAGAGGATAGTAGACCTGGCTGAGTGCTTCTATCTAGAGGATAGTAGACCTGGCTGAGTGCTGAATGCTGCTATAGAGAGGATAGTAGACCTGGCTGAGTGCTGAATGCTGCTATAGAGAGGATAGTAGACCTGGCTGAGTGCTGAATGCTGCTATAGAGAGGATAGTAGACCTGTGCTTCTATCTAGAGGATAGTAGCTTCTATCTAGAAGATAGTAGACCTGGCTGAGTGCTGAATGCTGCTATAGAGAGGATAGTAGACCTGGCTGAGTGCTTCTATCTAGAGATAGTAGACCTGGCTGAGTGCTGAATGCTGCTATAGAGAGGATAGTAGACCTGGCTGAGTGCTGAATGCTGCTATAGAGAGGATAGTAGACCTGGCTGAGTGCTGAATGCTGCTATAGAGAGGATAGTAGACCTGGCTGAGTGCTATCTAGAAGATAGTAGACCTGGCTGAGTGCTGAATGCTGCTATAGAGAGGATAGTAGACCTGGCTGAGTGCTGAATGCTGCTATCTAGAGGATAGTAGACCTGGCTGAGTGCTGAATGCTGCTATAGAGAGGATAGTAGACCTGGCTGTGCTAGAATGCTGAATGCTGCTATAGAGAGGATAGTAGACCTGGCTGTGCTGAATGCTGCTATAGAGAGGATAGTAGACCTGGCTGAGTGCTGAATGCTTTATTTTAGAAGGATAGTAGACCTGGCTGAAATGCTAGAGATACTGAGATGCTGCTATAGAGAGGATAGTAGACCTGAGTGCTGAATGCTTTTATAGAGAGGATAGTAGACCTGGCTGAGTGCTTCTATCTAGAGAGATAGTAGACCTGGCTGAGTGCTGAATGCTGCTATAGAGAGGATAGTAGACCTGGCTGAGTGCTTCTATCTAGAGGATAGTAGACCTGGCTGAGTGCTGAATGCTGCTATAGAGAGGATAGTAGACCTGGCTGAGTGCTGAATGCTGCTAGTAGACCTCTAGTGCTAGAGGATAGTAGACCTGGCTGAGTGCTGAATGCTGCTATAGAGAGATAGTAGACCTGGCTGTAGACCTGGGATAGTAGTGCTGAAGTGCTGAGAGGATAGCAGCTGGCTGAGTGCTTCTAGAGAGGATAGTAGACCTGGCTGAGTGCTGAATGCTGCTATAGAGAGGATAGTAGACCTGGCTGAGTGCTGAATGCTGCTATAGAGAGGATAGTAGACCTGGCTGAGTGCTGAATGCTGCTATAGAGAGGATAGTAGACCTGGCTGAGTGCTTCTATAGAGAGGATAGTAGACCTGGCTGAGTGCTGAATGCTGCTATAGAGAGGATAGTAGACCTGGCTGAGTGCTGAATGCTGCTATAGAGGATAGTAGACCTGGCTGAGTGCTTCTATCTAGAGGATAGTAGACCTGGCTGAGTGCTGAATGCTGCTATAGAGAGGATAGTAGACCTGGCTGAGTGCTGAGCTGCTGAGTGCTATATAGAGGATAGTAGACCTGGCTGAGTGCTGAATGCTGCTATAGAGAGGATAGTAGACCTGGCTGAGTGCTGAATGCTGCTATAGAGAGGATAGTAGACCTGGCTGAGTGCTTCTATCTAGAAGATAGTAGACCTGGCTGAGTGCTGAATGCTGCTATAGAGAGGATAGTAGACCTGGCTGAGTGCTTCTATCTAGAGGATAGTAGACCTGGCTGAGTGCTGAATGCTGCTATAGAGAGGATAGTAGACCTGGCTGAGTGCTGAATGCTGCTATAAGAGGATAGTAGACCTGGCTGAGTGCTGAATGCTGCTATAGAGAGGATAGTAGACCTGGCTGAGAAGATAGTAGACCTGGCTGAGTGCTGAATGCTGCTATAGAGAGGATAGTAGACCTGGATGAGTGCTTCTATATAGAGGATAGTAGACCTGAATGAGTGCTTCTATAGAGAGGATAGTATACCTGGCTGAGTGCTGCTATAGAGAGGATAGTAGACCTGGCTGAGTGCTTCTATAGAGAGGATAGTAGACCTGGCTGAGTGCTGAATGCTGCTATAGAGAGGATAGTAGACCTGGCTGAGTGCTGAATGCTGCTATAGAGAGGATAGTAGACCTGGCTGAGTGCTTCTATCTAGAGGATAGTAGACCTGGCTGAGTGCTGCTATAGAGAGGATAGTAGACCTGGCTGGGTGCTTATTTTGAGAGGATAGTAGACCTGGCTGAGTGCTGAATGCTGCTATAGAGAGGATAGTAGACCTGGCTGAGTGCTTCTATGCTGAAGATAGTACCTGGCTGAGTGCTGAATGCTGCTATAGAGGATAGTAGAGTGGCTGAGTGCTTCTATCTAGAGGATAGTAGACCTGGCTGAGTGCTGAATGCTGCTATAGAGAGGATAGTAGACCTGGCTGAGTGCTGAATGCTGCTATAGAGAGGATAGTAGACCTGGCTGAGTGCTGAATGCTGCTATAGAGAGGATAGTAGACCTGGGATGAGTGCTTCTCTCTAGAAGATAGTAGACCTGGCTGAGTGCTGAATGCTGCTATAGAGAGGATAGTAGACCTGGCTGAATGTGCTAGTAGACCTGCTGCTATCTAGAGAGTAGATAGTAGACCTAGCTGGCTGAGTGCTTCTATCTAGAAGATAGTAGACCTGGCTGAGTGCTGAATGCTGCTATAGAGAGGATAGTAGACCTGGCTGAGTGCTAGACCTGCTGAGTGCTAGAGAGGATAGTAGACCTGGCTGAGTGCTAGAGAGGATAGTAGACCTGGCTAGAGAGGATAGTAGACCTGGCTGAGTGCTGAATGCTGCTATAGAGAGGATAGTAGACCTGGCTGAGTGCTTCTGCTCTAGAAGATAGTAGACCTGGCTGAGTGCTGAATGCTGCTATAGAGAGGATAGTAGACCTGGCTGAGTGCTTCTATCTAGAAGATAGTAGACCTGGCTGAGTGCTGAATGCTGCTATAGAGAGGATAGTAGACCTGGCTGGCTGAGTGCTTCTATCTAGAGGATAGTAGACCTGGCTGAGTGCTGAATGCTGCTATAGAGAGGATAGTAGACCTGGCTGAATGCTGCTATAGAGAGGATAGTAGACCTGGCTGAGTGCTTCTATCTAGAAGATAGTAGACCTGGCTGAGTGCTGAATGCTGCTATAGAGAGGATAGTAGACCTGGCTGAGTGCTTCTATCTAGAGGATAGTAGACCTGGCTGAGTGCTGAATGCTGCTATAGAGAGGATAGTAGACCTGGCTGAGTGCTGAATGCTGCTATAGAGAGGATAGTAGACTTGGCTGAGTGCTGAATGCTGCTATAGAGAGGATAGTAGACCTGGATGAGTGCTGAGTGCTTCTCTCTAGAAGATAGTAGACCTGGCTGAGTGCTGAATGCTGCTATAGAGAGGATAGTAGACCTGGCTGAGTGCTGAATGCTGCTATAGAGAGGATAGTAGACCTGGCTGAGTGCTTCTATCTAGAGGATAGTAGACCTGGCTGAGTGCTGAATGCTGCTATAGAGAGGATAGTAGACCTGGCTGAGTGCTTCTATCTAGAAGATAGTAGACCTGGCTGAGTGCTGAATGCTGCTATAGAGAGGATAGTAGACCTGGCTGAGTGCTTCTATCTAGAAGATAGTAGACCTGGCTGAGTGCTGAATGCTGCTATAGAGAGGATAGTAGACCTGGCTGAGTGCTTCTATCTAGAAGATAGTAGACCTGGCTGAGTGCTGAATGCTGCTATAGAGAGGATAGTAGACCTGGCTAGTGAGAGGATAGTAGACCTGGCTGAGTGCTGAGTGCTATCTAGAAGAGACCTGGCTGAGTGCTGAATGCTGCTATAGAGAGGATAGTAGACCTGGCTGAGTGCTGAATGCTGCTATAGAGAGGATAGTAGACCTGGCTGAGTGCTGAATGCTGCTATAGAGAGGATAGTAGACCTGGCTGCTGAATGCTGCTATCTAGAGGATAGTAGACCTGGCTGAGTGCTGAATGCTGCTATAGAGAGGATAGTAGACCTGGCTGAGTGCTGAATGCTGCTATAGAGAGGATAGTAGACCTGGCTGAGTGCTGAATGCTGCTATAGAGAGGATAGTAGACCTGGCTGAGTGCTGAATGCTTCTATCTAGAAGATAGTAGACCTGGCTGAGTGCTGAATGCTGCTATAGAGAGGATAGTAGACCTGGCTGAGTGCTTCTATCTAGAAGATAGTAGACCTGGCTGAGTGCTGAATGCTGCTATAGAGAGGATAGTAGACCTGGCTGAGTGCTGAATGCTGCTATAGAGAGGATAGTAGACCTGGCTGAGTGCTTCTATCTAGAGATAGTAGACCTGGCTGAGTGCTGAATGCTGCTGGTAGTAGACCTGGCTGAGTGCTGAATGCTGCTATAGAGAGGATAGTAGACCTGGCTGAGTGCTTCTATCTAGAGGATAGTAGACCTGGCTGAGTGCTGAATGCTTCTATCTAGAGGATAGTAGACCTGGCTGAGTGCTGAATGCTGCTATAGAGAGGATAGTAGACCTGGCTGAGTGCTGAATGCTGCTATAGAGAGGATAGTAGACCTGGCTGAGTGCTGAATGCTGCTATAGAGAGGATAGTAGACCTGGCTGAGTGCTGAATGCTGCTATAGAGAGGATAGTAGACCTGGCTGAGTGCTGAATGCTGCTATAGAGAGGATAGTAGACCTGGCTGAGTGCTGAATGCTGCTATAGAGAGGATAGTAGACCTGGCTGAGTGCTGCTATAGAGAGGATAGTAGACCTGGCTGAGTGCTGAATGCTGCTATAGAGAGGATAGTAGACCTGGCTGAGTGCTTCTATCTGATAGTAGACCTGGCTGAGTGCTGAATGCTGCTATAGAGAGGATAGTAGACCTGGCTGAGTGCTTCTATCTAGAGGATAGTAGACCTGGCTGAGTGCTGAATGCTGCTATAGAGAGGATAGTAGACCTGGCTGAGTGCTTCTATCTAGAAGATAGTAGACCTGGCTGAGTGCTGAATGCTGCTATAGAGAGGAGTAGTAGACTAGAGGATAGTAGACCTGGCTGAGTGCTGAATGCTGCTATAGAGAGGATAGTAGACCTGGCTGAGTGCTTCTATCTAGAGAAGATAGTAGACCTGGCTGAGTGCTGAATGTGCTGAGTAGATGGCTGAGTGCTGAATGCTGCTATAGAGAGGATAGTAGACCTGGCTGAGTGCTGAGTGCTCTCTCTAGAAGATAGTAGACCTGGCTGAGTGCTGAATGCTGCTATAGAGAGGATAGTAGACCTGGCTGAGTGCTGAATGCTGCTATAGAGAGGATAGTAGACCTGGCTGAGTGCTTCGATCTAGAGGATAGTAGACCTGGCTGAGTGCTGAATGCTGCTATAGAGAGGATAGTAGACCTGGCTGAGTGCTTCTATCTAGAAGATAGTAGACCTGGCTGAGTGCTGAATGCTGCTATAGAGAGGATAGTAGACCTGGCTCAGTGCTTCTATCTAGAAGATAGTAGACCTGGCTGAGTGCTGAATGCTGCTATAGAGAGGATAGTAGACCTGGCTGAGTGCTTCTATCTAGAGGATAGTAGACCTGGCTGAGTGCTGAATGCTGCTATAGAGAGGATAGTAGACCTGGCTGAGTGCTTCTATCTAGAAGATAGTAGACCTGGCTGAGTGCTGAATGCTGCTATAGAGAGGATAGTAGACATGGCTGAGTGCTTCTATCTAGAGGATAGTAGACCTGGCTGAGTGCTGAATGCTGCTATAGAGAGGATAGTAGACCTGGCTGAGTGCTGAATGCTGCTATAGAGAGGATAGTAGACTTGGCTGAGTGCTGAATGCTGCTATAGAGAGGATAGTAGACCTGATGAGTGCTGAGTGCTTCTATCTAGAAGATAGTAGACCTGGCTGAGTGCTGAATGCTGCTATAGAGAGGATAGTAGACCTGGCTGAGTGCTGAATGCTGCTATAGAGAGGATAGTAGACCTGGCTGAGTGCTATCTAGAGGATAGTAGACCTGGCTGAGTGCTGAATGCTGCTATAGAGAGGATAGTAGACCTGGCTGAGTGCTTCTATCTAGAAGATAGTAGACCTGGCTGAGTGCTGAATGCTGCTATAGAGAGGATAGTAGACCTGGCTGAGTGCTTCTATCTAGAAGATAGTAGACCTGGCTGAGTGCTGAATGCTGCTATAGAGAGGATAGTAGACCTGGCTGAGTGCTTCTATCTAGAAGATAGTAGACCTGGCTGAGTGCTGAATGCTGCTATAGAGAGGATAGTAGACCTGGCTGAGTGCTTCTATCTAGGATAGTAGACCTGGCTGAGTGCTGAATGCTGCTATAGAGAGGATAGTAGACCTGGCTGAGTGCTGAATGCTGCTATAGAGAGGATAGTAGACCTGGCTGAGTGCTGAATGCTGCTATAGAGAGGATAGTAGACTGAGTGCTGAATGCTGCTATAGAGAGGATAGTAGACCTGGCTGAGTGCTGCTATAGAGAGGATAGTAGACCTGGCTGAGTGCTGAATGCTGCTATAGAGAGGATAGTAGACCTGGCTGAATGCTGCTATAGAGAGGATAGTAGACCTGGCTGAATGCTGCTATAGAGAGGATAGTAGACCTGGCTGAGTGCTGAATGCTGCTATAGAGAGGATAGTAGACCTGGCTCAGTGCTTCTATCTAGAAGATAGTAGACCTGGCTGAGTGCTGAATGCTGCTATAGAGAGGATAGTAGACCTGGCTGAGTGCTTCTATCTAGAGGATAGTAGACCTGGCTGAGTGCTGAATGCTGCTATAGAGAGGATAGTAGACCTGGCTGAGTGCTTCTCTAGAGAGGATAGTAGACCTGGCTGAGTGCTGAATGCTGCTATAGAGAGGATAGTAGACCTGGCTGAGGATCTAGAAGATAGTAGACCTGGCTGAGTGCTGAATGCTGCTATAGAGAGGATAGTAGACCTGGCTGGCTAGAGGATGTAGACCTGGCTGAATGCTGCTATAGAGAGGATAGTAGACCTGGCTGAGTGCTTCTATAGAGAGGATAGTAGACCTGGCTGAGTGCTAGTAGACCCTGGCTGAGTGCTGAATGCTGCTATAGAGAGGATAGTAGACCTGGCTGAGTGCTGAATGCTGCTATAGAGAGGATAGTAGACCTGGCTGAGTGCTGAATGCTGCTATAGAGAGGATAGTAGACCTGGCTGAGTGCTGAATGCTATATAGAGAGGATAGTAGACCTGGCTGAGTGCTGAATGCTGCTATAGAGAGGATAGTAGACCTGGCTGAGTGCTTCTATCTAGAGGATAGTAGACCTGGCTGAGTGCTGAATGCTGCTATAGAGAGGATAGTAGACCTGGCTGAGTGCTGAATGCTGCTATAGAGAGGATAGTAGACCTGGCTGAGTGCTGAATGCTGCTATAGAGAGGATAGTAGACCTGGCTGAGTGCTGAGAATGCTGCTATAGAGAGGATAGTAGACCTGGCTGAGTGCTTCTATCTAGAGAGGATAGTAGACCTGGCTGAGTGCTGAATGCTGCTATAGAGAGGATAGTAGACCTGGCTGAGTGCTGCTATCTAGAGGATAGTAGACCTGGCTGAGTGCTGAATGCTGCTATAGAGAGGGATAGTAGACCTGGCTGAGTGCTGAATGCTGCTATAGAGAGGATAGTAGACCTGGCTGAGTGCTGAATGCTGCTATAGAGAGGATAGTAGACTGGCTGAGTGCTGAATGCTGCTATAGAGAGGATAGTAGACCTGGCTGAGTGCTTCTATAGAGAGGAGAGTAGACCTGGCTGAGTGCTGAATGCCACTATAGAGAAGAGGTAGACCTGGCTGAGCTGAATGCTGCTATAGAGAGAGATAGTAGACCTGGTTGAGTGCTCTATCTAGGAGACAGTAGACCTGGGCTGAGTGCTGAATGCTGCTATAGAGAGGATAGTAGACCTGGCTGAGTGCTTCTATCTAGAAGATAGTAGACTATTGAGTGCTTGAATGCCTGGGAGAGGATAGACTCATTGAGTGCTTCCATTCAGAAGATAGTAGACCTGGCTGAGTGCTGAATGCTGGCCAGGAGAGGATAGTAGACCTGGCTCAGTGCTTCATTCAGAAGACAGTAGACCTGGCTGAGTGCTGAATGTAAAGCGTCATCGAGAGTGATAGTAGACCTGGCTGGAGTGTTGACTGCTGCCATAGAGAGGATGGTGGTCTCAGCAGAGCACTGGACGCCATGGTGACATGATCTCGCCAACGCCAGGAGGAGGATAGACCTGGCAGCGGCTGAGTGCGCTATCATAGAGGAGGACAGTAGACTCCTGGCTGGGAGTGCCGTACGTTGCTACAGAGTGATGGCAGGATGGCTGGAGTGCTGGACATGCCGCTTTCGAGCAGAGTGATTAGCAGACCGAGCTGAGTGCTGAAATCGCACAGTGAGATGACTCGCACCACTGATAGAGTGGTAATGCTGGCTGATGCGCCACCGCTGCCATAGTGAGATCAGTGATGTCTGCTGAGTAAGCTGCACAGGAAGACAGACGCTGAGCGATGAATGCTGTCTAGAGGATAGTAGACATGGCTGAGCAGCTTCTCTCTAGCAGCGACAGCAAGACCTGGCTGAGTGCCGAGCTGCTGGTATGATGAGGGTGGCACCTGCTGAGCGCCAGCCCAAATGCCAGAGCATGGAGGTTCGCCAGTGGCTGAATGTCGCAGTGAGAGAGGAGGGTAGACCTGGCTGGAGTGCTATATCTAGAGGATAGTAGACCTGGCTGAGTGCTGAATGCTGCTATAGAGAGGATAGTAGACCTGGCTGAGTGCTGAATGCTGCTATCCAGAGAGATAGTAGACCTGGCTGAGTGCTGAATGCTGCTATAGAGAGAGAAGTAGACCTGGGCTGAGTGCTGATGCTGCCATCGAGAGGATAGTAGACCTGGCTGAGTGCTGAATGCTGCTATAGAGAGGATAGCAGACCCGGCTCAGTGCTTCATCTGTGAAGATAGCAGACCTGGCTGGAGTGCTGAGATGCTAAGCAGTGATAGAGAGACTGGCTGAGTGCTTCTATCTAGAGGATAGTAGACCTGGCTGAGTGCTGAATGCTGCTATAGAGAGGATAGTAGACCTGGCTGAGTGCTTCTATCTAGAAGATAGTGAGACCTGGCTGAGTGCTGAATGCTGCTATAGAGAGGATAGTAGACCTGGCTGAGTGCTGAATGCTGCTATAGAGAGGATAGTAGACCTGGCTGAGTGCTGAATGCTGCTATAGAGAGGATAGTAGACCTGGCTGAGTGCTGAATGCTGCTATAGAGAGTGATAGTAGACCTGGCTGGAGTGCTGAATGCTAAGCATGAGAGGATGGTAGACCTGGCTGAGTGCTTGGTATCATGAGAGGATAGGACCTGGGCTGGAGTGCTGAATGCTGTCTAGTAGAGGAGGATAGTAGACCTGGCTGAGTGCTGAGTGCGCTGTCTAGCAGCCGAGGACCTGGGCAGTGAGTGGTCTGACTAGCCGAGCCAGGCAAGAGAGGTTGGGAGTAGATCTCTCCTGCTTGAGCTGCTTCAATTCTGAGGATAGTAGACCTGGCTGAGTGCTGATCATGCTGCTATAGAGAGGACAGTAGACCTGGCTGAGTGCTTCTATCTAGAGGATAGTAGACCCTGGTTGAGTGCTGAATGTTGCCATAGAGAGGACAGAGACCTGGCTGAGTGCTTCATCTAGAAGATAGTAGACTCAGCTGATGCTGAATGCTGCCATAGAGATGATAGTAGACATGGCTGAGTGCTCTATCTGTGGAGGATAGGACCTGGCTGAGTGCTGAATGTTGCTATAGGAGAGGATAGTAGACCTGGCTGAGTGCTGAATGCCACATAGGAGAGGATAGCAGATTGGCCGAGTGCTGAATGCCGCCATAGAGAGGATAGTAGACCTGATGATGCTGGGAGTGCTTTCCAGAAGATAGACTCCATTGATGCTGAATGCTGCTATAGAGAGGATAGCAGACCTAAAGATAGCTGCTGAGTGCTGGAATGCCGCTAGCAGAGAGGATAGTAGATCTGGCTGAGTGCTTCTATCTAGAGGATAAGTAGACCTGGCTGAGTGCTGAATGCTGCTATAGAGAGGATAGTAGACCTGGCTGAGTGCTTCTATCTAGAAGATAGTAGACCTGGCTGAGTGCTGAATGCTGCTATAGAGAGGATAGTAGACCTGGCTGAGTGCTTCTATCTAGAAGATAGTAGACCTGGCTGAGTGCTGAATGCTGCTATAGAGAGATAGTAGACCTGGTCTGAGTGCTTCATTCTAGAAGATAGTAGACCCTGGCCGAGTGCTGAATGCTGCTATAGAGAGGATAGTAGGACCATGGCTGAGTGCTTCTATCCAGAGGATAGTAGACCTGGCAGAGTGCTGAATGCTGCTATAGAGAGGATGAAGACCTATTATGTTTTTATCAAGATAGTAGACCTGGCTGAGTGCTGAATGCTGCTATAGAGAGGGATAGTAGGCCTGGCTGGAGGCTGAATGCTGCTATAGAGAGGATAGTAGACCTGGCTGGGAGTGCCGAATGCTGTTACAGAGAGGAGGAGACCTATTGAGTGCTGAATTTAGAGAGGGGATAGCAGACCTGGATGATCTGAATGCTATAGAGAGGAGGAGACCTGCTTGAGCATGAATGCCGCTATAGAGAGGATAGTAGACCTGGCTGAATGTTGCCATAGAGAGTGATAGACCTGGCTGAATGCTGCTATGAGAGGATAGTAAGATCCATTGAGCACAATGCTGCCATAGAGAGGACAGTAGACCATCAGTGCTCAATTCAAGATAGTAGACCTACTGAGGCTGAATGTTGCTATAGAGTGATAGCAGACTCACTATGCTTCTCACCAGAGGATAGTAGACCTGGCTGAGTGCTGAATGCTTTCGCTTATAGGAGAGTGATAGTATCCGCTGAGCGCTTCATCTATAAAGACAGCAGACCCGGTCAGGAGTGCCGAATGCCACAGAGAGATAGTAGATATTTATTGAGTGCTTGTCTACGAGACAGCAGACCTAATGAGCAAGCCACCATAGATATATGAGCAGACCTTGGCTGAGTGCCGAATGCCACACAAGAGAGTGAGTAGACTTGGCTGAGTGCTGAATGCTGCTAGCAGAGAGTGATAGTAGACCTGGATGAGTGCTGAGTGCTGCTCAGAGAGAAGATAGTAGACCTGGCTGAGTGCTGAATACATGCACAGAGAGGAGGAGAGACCAGCTGAGTGCTGAATGCCATGCTGTAGAGAGTGATAGTGGGACTGGCTTGAGTGCTGAATGCTAGATAGGGATAGTAAGACCGGCATTGAGTGCTGAAATTGCTTCATCTAGAAGATAGTAGACCATTATGCTGAGGTTTATGGTAGAGAGGATAGTAGACCTGGTTGAGTGCTTAAATGCTGCCATAGGAGAGAGTGATAGTAGACCTGTGATGCCTGAATCTGAAGAGAGGATAGACCTGGCTGAGTGCTGAATGCTGCTATACAGAGGATAGTAGACCTGGCTGAGTGCTTTCCCCATCTAGAGGATAGTAGACCTACTTACTAAATGCTGCTATAGAGAGGATAGTAGCAGACCTGTGCTTATGAAGATAGTATATCTGGTTGAGTGCCAATGCTAGAGAGATAGTAGACCTGGCTGAGTGCTGAATGCTGCTATAGAGAGGAGATGAAGACCATTGAGTATTAATGTTGTTATAGAGAGGATAGTAGACCTGGCTATGCAATGCCGCTATAGAGAGTAGATAGTAGACTCCATGGAGTCCTGAATGCTGCCATAGAGAGGATAGTAGACCTGGCTGAGTGCTGAATGCCGCTATAGAGGAGTGAGTAGACTCATGGCCGAGTGCTACATAGAGAGGATAGTAGACTCCGCTGAGCGCTGCTATAGAGAGGATAGTAGGACCTGGCTGAGTGCTGAATGCCGCTATAGAGAGTGATAGAAATCTTGGCTGGAGTGCTGAATGCTGTTATCTGAGAGGATAAGCAGATCTGGCTGGAGTGCTGAACATGGCCATAGAGAGGATAGTAGACATGAATAGAGGCTTGACATCCAGAGGAGGCAGACCTGGCTGAGTGCTGAATGCTGCAGAGAGGATAGTAGACCTGGCTGAGTGCTGAATGCTGCTATTGAGAGTGAGGGATGAGACCTGGCTGAGTATGATGCTGCTATAGAGAGGATAGTTGACCTTGGCTGAAAGTGCTTACACAGATAGGATAGTAGACCCGCTGAGTGCTGAATGCTGCTACAGAGAGTGATAGTAGACCTCGGCTGAGTTAATGCTGGCAGAGGATAGTAGACCTGGCTGAGTGCTGAGTGCCTTCAGGTTGATAGTGACCCATTGAGGTTGAATGCTGCCACAGACATGATGCAGTAGACCATGATGCCACTGCTGCCACAGAGAGGATAGTAGACCTGGCTGAAGTGCTTATCTAGTGACAGTAGACCTGGCTGAGTGCTGAATGCTGCTAAGCAGAGAGGATAGTAGACCTGGCTGAGTGCTTCTGCATCTGTGAGGATAGTAGACCTGGCTGAGTGCTGAATGCTGCTATAGATGAGGATATAGACCTGGCTGGAGTGCTTCTATCTAGAAGATAGTAGACCTGGCTGAGTGCTGAATGCTGTTACAGAGAGATAGTAGACTCATTGGAGTGCTTATCTAGAGGATAGACCTGGTTGTTGGAGTGCTGAATGCTGCTATAGAGGATAGACCTGGTTGGAGTGCTTCTATCTTGAAGATAGTAGACCTGGCTGAGTGCTTTTGAATGCTGCTATAGAGAGGGATAGTAGACATGGCTGAGGCCATCCAGAGGATAGTAGACCTGGCTGAGTGCTGAATGCCGCTACAGAGAGATAGTAGACCTGGGCTGAGGCTGAATGCCAAGCAGAGAGGATAGGATCATTGATGCTGAATGCTGCTGTTAGAGAGACAGTAGACCTGGATGAGTGCTGAGGCTTCTCTCTAGAAAGATAGTAGACCTGGCTGAGTGCTGAATGCTGCTAGAGAGGATAGTAGACCTGGCTGAGTGCTGAATGCTGCTATAGAGAGGATAGCACCTGGCTGAGTGCTTCTATCTAGATGGATATAGGGACCTGGCTGAGTGCTGAATGCTGCCATATATGCATAGTAGACCTGGCTGGCTCATCCATAAAGACAGCAGACCCGGCTGAGTGCTGAATGCTACAGAGAGGATAGTAGA